>NC_092225.1:91987168-92024668 GCF_036320965.1 Panulirus ornatus | reverse complement strand
CTGCAGGGGTTGAGGTTACACCCACACCACCCGTAGGCCACACCACCAGCAGGAAGTCATGTTACACCCACACCACCTGCAGGCCACACCACCTGCAGGAGCTGATGTTACACCTACACCACCTGCAGGCCGCACCACTAGCTGGAGCTGATGTTACACCCACACCACCTGCAGGAGCTGATGTTACACCTACACCACCTGCAGGCCGCACCACTAGCAGGAGCTGATGTTACACCTACACCACCTGCAGGCCACACCACTAACAGGAGCTGAAGGTACACCTACACCATCTGCAGGCCACACCACCAGCAGGAGCTGTTGCTACACCCACACCACCAATAGGAGCTGATGCTACACCCACAACATCCACACATCAATCATTTTGTGGGCAAACAACAGCTGTTCTCATGGTATATGCAAATTTCCTTCCTCATGTCTGGAGGAGAGAGAAATGGTTGTTTTCGTGCCTCCACCTTTAGCTAGAGCTAGACCACAGGTTCCTCACCTCTGTGAATGTTTCACACACTCAATCTTTCCTACACTTGGTGTAGAACGTTACACCTGAAGAATTTTTTTTTTTTTCTTAGTAAACTACTTTGAATATGAATAAACCCTATGGCATTACATAACCGAAAAAATAATAATGCGACGTTTATTTCACATTGTTCAACAGTCCTTTAATCAAAAAAACATATATTTCAACATGATAAGAACTTCAAAAGACGTGCCATTTTAGACGGCTCTCGTCCAGCATAAAGCTAGGCTTACGCAACACCCGGCAAGCCTGTGTTACGTGATGACTGTGTGGTGGCCGCTGGCAACTCAAAGGTGGGCTCGTTGTGACGTTTGTTTCCTTCTCAACACCGTTAAGTTTTAGCACATTATATATATTTCTACACTTGTCTATCCTGGCTATCACGACCCCGCTCATTTCGAAAAGGCAGGTTATGCATCCCTCTCAGGTCATGATGTGATCTCTCTCTCTCTCTCTCTCTCTCTCTCTCTCTCTCTCTCTCTCTCTCTCTCTCTCTCTCTCTCCTTCTTCTTAAATCGTTCTATGCTCAGCCTCTATGAGAACCTTTGCCTGTGATGGTAACATATAAAAAAAATCTATATCTGACATACCTGCCTTCCTAGCGTTATCTCACACATATAAATGGCATGACACAAATGACTACAATATAAGAGATTCCTCGTTTCACCCCAAAAACAACCCATCACTCAGATACTTCGAAGAATCAAACCCTCTTATCAGTGTCATCCCAGCCGATCACACTCACCAAGTGATGATCATAACTAGGGAAAGAAGTAGTTGATACACCAGACGGTTCTAGAAGCTTTAGGAGTGGTCAGAAAAGAACTAGAGAAGAGTTCCTGGAGGAGTTGGAGAAAAGGAGAGACTCGAAGGATCAATTCAATGGTGCCAGCAACATTGAGAAATGATGAAAATAGACTAACAACAGTGTCAAAGAAATAACGGGAAATAGATACGTTTGAAGTAGAGGAGTAATATCATGGAAATAATATCAGACGCAACCTCATTTGGCCGAGGTAATCATTAGGCAACTACATAACTACATATCACCAGCAACATTGTAAAGGCACTAGAAATAGAATAGGAATCACAACACCAGAAACAAAGACGCAATAGAAGCAGACAAAAAATAACAAGTGAAAGGCAAAAAACAAAAGAAAACGAGACGTTCTCGTAGAAAACACAAAAGTGTCAAACTAAACACAGAATCACTTACTATAAATAATCATCTGGAGGGAAAAAGAAAGAGTAACAGAATCACAGTCGCAGAGACCTGAATATGAAGACTTCCTAGTATGAGTCACAGCGGCACACAACCCAGCCGTCCTGGAAATTAGTCTTGAAAGCACCATAACCAAACCCTAAAGATATGCCTGAAAGCAATATATATATATATATATATATATATATATATATATATATATATATATATATATATATATATGAATTATACTTAGCCGCCGTCTCCTGCGCCAGCGAGGTAGCGCAAGAAATAGACGAAAAACGGCCCAATCCACCCATATACACATACACAAACGCCCACGCACGCACATATACACACCTGTACATTTCAACGGACACACACATATACATACACACACACACACACACACACATATACACATATACACATTCACACTTGCTGCCCCGACTCAACCTCGCCGCCACCCTGCCACACATGAAACGGCACACCCTCTCACCGCGCACGCGCAAGGTAACGCTGGGAAAAGACAGCAAAGGCCACATTCGTTCACACTCAGTCTCTAGCTGTCATGTGTAATGCACCCAAACCACAGCTCCCTTTCCACATCCAGGCCCCACAAAACTTTCCATGGTTTACCTCAGACGCTTTAGATGCCCTGGTTCAATCCATTGACAGCACGTTGTCCCCGGTATACCACATCGTTCCAATTCACTCTATTCCTTGCACGCCTTTCAACCTCTTGTTTGTTCTGGCCCCGATCGCTCAAAATGTTTTTCACTCCATCTTTCCACCTCCAATTTGGTCTCACACTTCTCCTCGTTCCCTCCACCTCTGACACAAATACCCTCTTTGTCGATCTTTCCGCACTCATTCTCTTCATTTGACCAAACCATTTCAATACAACCTCTTCTGCTCTCTCAACCACACTCTATTTATTACCACACATCTCTCTTACCCTTTCATTATATACTTTCACACACTTTACCAAACTCAGTCACTAACTTCTGTAATTTCTCACACGAATCAGCCACCAGCGCTGTACCATCAGCGAACAACAAATGACTCACTTCCCAAGCCCTCTCATCCATAACAGACTGCATACTTGCCCCGCTCTAACAACCCCATCCATAAACAAATTAAACAACCATGGAGACATCACGCATCCCTTCCGCAAACCGATATTCACTGGGAACCAATCACTTTCCTCTCTTCCTACTCGTACACATGCCTTACATCCTTTTTCACTGCTTCTAGCAACTTACCTCCCACACCATATACTCTTAATACCTTCCACAGAGCATCTCTACCAACTCTAATCATATGCCTTCTCCAGATCCATAAATGCTACAAACAAATCCATCTTTTTTCAAAGTATTTCTAACATACATTCTTCAAAGCAAACACCTGATCCACATATCCTCTACCACTTCTGATGCTCTGTACATGCCTTTACCCTATGAATCAATACCTTCCCATATAATTTCCCAGGAATACTCAACAAACATATATATATATATATATATATATATATATATATATATATATATATATATTGCAGCCCTTCCCCATACGAGGTGAAATTCAATCTCACCCAATACGGTAGTCGTTGTAACGGGAACCCGTCGGCCTCTGCACGTAGTAGTAAGATGTGAAGAGCCATTGGTTACTTGGTCCAGTTGTCAATGCCGTCCATACGAAGTCTTCAGGGAGGACATATATAAGAATCTAGGAAGTATAGTATATAAATTCATTGCGCTCAGCGTTCATAACTTCGTTCGGCAGAAGCTGTTACAGACTTTTTATGAAAGGCTGAAGCATCTCACCAACCGCGCAGTATTGGAACAAAGCAGACTGTTATTACTTGAAGATACGCGTTTTAAGGTAGCTCGTAAAACTTCCAAAAATTCATTTTTCTTTTCTTATAATCTTTCTAGAAGCTTATCCAAACTTTCAATAAGTGGGGAAGGCAGATCTTTTGAGTTTTATGAATAAGCAATAGGCATATATATATATATATATATATATATATATATATATATATATATATATATATATATATATATGAGTGGATGGGCCATTCTTCGTCTGATTCCTGGCGCTGCCTCGCTGACACGGGAAACGGAGATCACTGGCTATAAATATCTAAAATATTTTCTAATGATTTATTGAAATACTCCCTGTACGTGGGTACGATGCACAACATGATACTCCCTGTACGTGGGTACGATGCACAGCATGATACTCCCTGTACGTGGGTACGATGTACAGCATGATACTCCCTGTACGTGGGTACGATGTACAGCATGATACTCCCTGTACGTGGGTACGATGCACATAATGATACTCCCTGTACGTGGGTACGATGCACAGCATGATACTCCCTGTACGTGGGTACGATGCACAGCATGATACTCCCTGTACGTGGGTACGATGTACAGCATGATACTCCCTGTACGTGGGTACGATGCACAGCATGATACTCCCTGTACGTGGGTACGATGCACATAATGATACTCCCTGTGCGTGGGTACGATGCACAGCATGATACTCCCTGTACGTGGGTACGATGCACAGCATGATACTCCCTGTACGTGGGTACGATGTACAGCATGATACTCCCTGTACGTGGGTACGATGTACAGCATGATACTCCCTGTACGTGGGTACGATGCACAGCATGATACTCCCTGTACGTGGGTACGATGCACAGCATGATACTCCCTGTACGTGGGTACGATGTACAGCATGATACTCCCTGTACGTGGGTACGATGCACATAATGATACTCCCTGTACGTGGGTACGATGCACTGCATGATACTCCCTGTACGTGGGTACGATGTACAGCATGATACTCCCTGTACGTGGGTACGATGTATAGCATGATACTCCCTGTACGTGGGTACGATGTATAGCATGATACTCCCTGTACGTGGGTACGATGCACTGCATGATACTCCCTGTACGTGGGTACGATGCACAGCACGATACTCCCTGTACGTGGGTACGATGTACAGCATGATACTCCCTGTACATGGGTACGATACACAGCATGAACTAACGCTTAATGACCACTTACAAGTCGATAACCATCAGTCCAGGTGTACATGAACCCCGGAAAAAAATCGTAGGTTATTAAACTGAGATTTGTATTCCGGTCTTCGTAAACGACCCTGTAGGCTGGTAACTACCCTGGAATAAATCGGTACAAAAAAAACCCAATTAGGCATGATGACCTTTGACCTATGAACCCCCAACCCTTAGAGGTCAGGGAAAGGCTCTCGTAACGATGAGTGGTGGTGGTCGTCGTCTCCTCTGCTCGTGCCCCCGTGGTTATAATTACCCGGGTCTTCGTGCCGTGGGATCGACTGAGCCATCGATAAAACGATTTCCTTTAAAAAAAAAAAAAAAAAGGAAGAAAAAAAAAGCGTAATGAGGACACGTGGTAACCATTAAGCTTCGCTGGTGCTAGATAGTGCTATACTGACGACCCTGATGCAGCGGAGAAGTGCCAGGTTCGAGTGCAGCAAAAGGCGATACGTAATAGACTGTGGCGTAAGTTCGAGTTCAGGCACGGGTTTAAATGCCCAAGGTGGCCTGGCCCTCGTTTACACTCGGTGTCTTTGATTCCACACACTTTATAATGATGGGGAGGATGTGTGTGTGTGTGTGTGTGTGTGTGTGTGTGTGTGTGTGTGTGTGTGTGTGTGTGTGTGTGTGTGTGTATCTGTAATTATCTATATGTAATCACACACTTGCACTGCATTAACATTGTCATTCATTCTCTTCCATTCATCCACCACTCTTAAACTCTAGGAATTATTCTTTACATCTGTTTTTAAAACGTGTCCTGCTTAATCTCATGTTATGTCCTGTGGCTGCTTTATCCCTAACATCTCTCGAACATCTGTTCCCTGTCTACTTCATCGATCTCTTAAAAGGCTGCGATTGGGTCACCTCTCCCTTTTCTCTCTTCCAAGATGGGCAAATTGAAAGTCGCTAGCCTTCCCCAGCAACTCAGCACCTTTAATTCTATGGTTCCATCTTTGCTGTCCTCCTCTACACCCTCTCTATTAGTTCTTTGTGCATCTGCTAAGCGCGGTGACCAAACCTGAGAAACATAGTGTCATGGTGGATATATATATATATATATATCAACAGTTCGTTGAATATTCTACATATATGACCGTAATCTTATATTTACCAGGAGACAGTGTCTTTTCTGATCTATTCTCCTGAGGTGCGTCTCTGTCGAGAGGTTAGGAAAGATATCTTCACACGAACGACTCCCGTTGCTTATTGTTACCTGCTACTTGATAACAACACTGAGTCCTTCTCTCCCTGTATCCCATCACCATTACCTTGCATTTCACGCGGCTCCAAAATGTCAACTTCTACAACCCATCTTTGTTGCTGTGGTATGACGTAGGAAGGTTGAATACTTCTACGTCTGCTGGATGCCACTGCTATGTACTCCTCCGCCTGCATGAAAAGCTGAGCTTAAGACACGATGCTTGACCTCAGAAGGATTGTGTAGTGAGAGAGTGCAAGACCTTACGACAGGCGAGTGTCCATCCTGCATGACCATATCCTGCAATGACACACCCAGTACCAACATACAGTCTATCAACACACTCAGTGCCAACACACACACTATCAACACACCCAGTACCAATATGCACTCTATCAACACACCCGGTACCAACATGCACTCTATCAACACACCCAGTAACGACACACATTCTATCACCACAACCTGTACCACCACACGCTGTATTACCACATCCTGTGCCACGCCACACCCTCCACCATCAAACCCTCCACCGCCACAACCTGCATTACCACACCCTCCACCACCACACCCTCTACTACCACACCCTCCACCACCACACCCTCTACTACCACACCCTCCACCATCACACCCTCTACTACCACACCCTCCACCATCACACCCTCTACTACCACACCCTCCACCACCACACCCTACGTCTGTACCAACACACTCCCACAGAGCAACAATCCACCATGAGACGGGAGTGGAGGGGGATGGGTCTTTGCCGTGCTGTCTCGAACGACCCCTACACCTCCCTCCCTGGCACCTCGAACGACGACCTCCCATCCCCATCAAAGGTCACGACGTGTCGTCTCGCACGGCGAACGTTTTGTGAGCATCGGCGCCACCGACTCATGGATGGATCAGATCCCCTCGACGGGAGAAGTGAAAATTAGAATGACATCCCTGACAGCATGGACTCCTCTGTGCACCGCCATTAAAGAGCTTTGGAAGGCCGAGAGGGGTGTTTGGGTGGGAGGGGTTCCGTCATGGACGTTCCAGAGGCATCCTTCTTCCTGGGGCCTCGTTGCTGGGGGGGAGGAGAGCCCCCGGAAGACTTGAGAGAGAGGTTCTCGCCCCTCTGTCCCCTCGGCCAGAGGGGCGGGAGTACCGTGGCGGCCGCATTATGCTTACACCAGTTTTTACTTCCCATGAGCGTCGTCGTATGGATCACCCTGGCAGCCAGCCACATCGGCCTGGCGCCTCCCTCCTGACCCGACGGAGGAGGAGGAAGAGGAAGCTGCCCAGAGAACTGAGCTCGAAGGAAAAAAAAAAATGCGGAGTGAGGGAAGTACACTAAGAGGAATGGCTGCCCCTCGGTGCGAGGTGCCTTGAAGGGACCAGCTGTAGGAGACAGATGGCCCCACAAGACATAACAGCAGGAGAAGCGACACGCAAGATGATCCGGCGTTCAACCTGTAGTTTGAGAGAAGTTTGGGCGAAGAGGAAATCATTCCGGTGGCGTCAAGTGCAGCAGCTGGCACGTCACTACAGTGTATAATGAGAGACAAAGGAAGACAGCATTAACAGCCTTGTACAGGTAAAGGAGGAAGAGGAGGAGGAGGAGGAGGAGGAGGAGGAGGAGGAGGAGGAGGAGGAGGAGGAGGAGGAGGAGGAAGAGGAGGAGGAGGAGGAGGAGGAGGAGGAGGAGGAGAAGGAGGAGGAGGAGGAGGAGGAGGAGGAGGAGGAGGAGGAGGAGGAGAAGGAAGGAAAAGGAGGAAGGAAAAGGAGGAAGGAAGAGGAGGAAGGAAGAGGAGGAGGAGGAAGAGGAGGAAGGAAGAGGAGAAGGAGGAAGAGGAAGAGGAGGAGTTAAAGTTTGTTATTCTACCAACAGACGAGGGATTTAACGACGTCAAGCAGGATATTCCAGGGAAGAGGGCGAAGAAAACTACAATCATCAAGAACCACATTCCTGGAGGTGAGTGAGTAGGAGGCCCACGAATGGCTGGCTGGTGAGGGCCAGAGGACAGAAACTTGAGGGTGTTGAGGAAAGGTTGATTTATTGCCATCTTGACCACTAGTGTACCGAGGAATGAGAGGCACCTTTCAGTCTGTGACTTGAATCCTGTTTGGTTCAGCGAGAACAACGAAGCACCTCCACTCTTCTTCCGGGTACAGGTGTCACAGGAGCTTGGAAGTGTGTCTGCTGAGAGGTGTGGCTGTAGTGGGGAAAGCCAGCCCACACCAGGTGATGATGCCAAGCCATTACTGAATCATAAGTTAACGCAACATTCTATGACACGATGATTTCGGAGGAGTCTATAACACCAGCTAGTCCAGTTACCTCAGAGAAATAACCTACGTGGGGCATGACCCACTCGGAAATGTGGCCTCGTCTTGACCATCCCCCCTGAGCTAAAGAGGAAGAAGAAGATTGTGGCGACCATCAATACTAGCGACGTGTGTTCCCTCCCCACAGCTTCCACGACGACGAAACCTCCATTTCAAGCGACCGCTGCAGTTCGGCGAACCCAGTAGGTACAACGATGATCACATTATCACTGAAGATACTACTCAGTGCCCGGAGGTCGACAGGACCCAGCACCAAGGATCCACAGTACCCAAGACCATGGTGGAGGCGGTGATGTGGGTACTGGAAAATGCTAGAGCAATCAACACTTGGGGATCAGAGAGGTCAAAAAGACCGTGTAGTGAAGGAGTAAACTACGAAGTCACATGAAATAATACGACACAGAAAAGAACCTCCCATACATGAGGTATAGAGAGAGAAGGAGGATGAAGTGACCCAGTGTATGAGACACCTGCTGGTGATGACTTATATAACGATTCCCGAAGACAGCATTCACGGGGCGCCCAGGTTCGAGCGCATAAGTTCGAAGGCTAGTACTTGCGGCAGTCGGTCCACAGTCAACCCAGCTGTTCATTCTTCTGTAAAGGTTGGTCGATAAACTGGAAACATGTCTTAGACTAGAATATATCAATATACGAACAATGTGCATATGAACGCGCACTTTCATAGAACATACCAGCTTCCAACAGCCAAGATCGAACCCGGGACCCCTGCGCAACAGGCGGGAGCGCTTACCGTAAGACTATAACGCTAGGCTATGATCGCATATACATATGTGTGTGTGTGTGTGTGTGTGTGTGTGTGTGTGTGTAAAGCATTAATGAGATAGCCTTGATTAAGGCATTCAGTTGCCCGTGCCGTCTCAGCTAAAAAAGAGAGAGAGAGAAAAAAAAGGAAAGGTCGCAACTTGTATTTCCAACTGGCTGAAGAAGCAGAACAAATTTTCTTTTTCTGAGACGGTTTTGCAAATAGCTAGAACGTAATGCTAACATAAACGACAGATATGATCGAAGAGCTAGCCAGAAGTATCGAGAAAATGTCAATGGTTCATCACGTAAGCCAACATTTCATCCAGTTCTCCCCTGAATATGATACAGAAGCGACAAACCTTCAAGGAAAAAAAAAAAAAAAAAGTTTATTCTGCCGCCAGATGATCATCACTGAAGACTTTGTTATAGAATTAAGGAAACTATTCCTATTCAGTGCTGGGAATCACACTTAACCTTCATCTCCTCTGGGAAAATTATGTTACTAATCTATGATGGCACTCCAGCAGTACCACACCAACATTCCAGGCTGCTATGGTTACGTAGGCATGTGTGTGTGTGTGTGTGTGTGTGTGTGTGTGTGTGGTTGTTGGGGGGGGGGGGCCCACAGCGTCCAACAAAGCTGGTCGATCAATAACCCAATTCAGCAGCTTGGACTTACCCTGTGCCGTGAGAGTAGGAGACCTCGAGGATTTCATAAGATAACTGACCCTAATACGTAGAGTTTCTGTACCGGCCTCTTTCACAACCAGCATTAGACATAGGCTCCAACGTAATCATAATAACCACCTGACAGTAACCTCGTAAGACCTCATGTGACCTAAGCTTATAACTGAGGTCAGAGGTGGACGTTTACACATTCGACCTGAATGACAGAAGACCCGCAACCTCTGGTTTTCCACCTGTGAACTATCCTGTCCAGTTCCCCTACGGGTCTCCCGCACTGGTCTTGGCTGTCACGCCCACACCATTAACACTATCGGCGTCTCTCGTTCCCACAGGCTTGGAAGGGAGTGGGTCAATGGAACAATTCTAGTCCAACAAGGATACAGAACTCACAAAGACACAGTCGGTTCCCATCAGAACCAAGAGGCATAGTGTACATCTTTATACGCTTTAGTGAAAAAAAAAAAATCTCTTTGTAACTGTGTGTTTGCACTGTCCTTAAAAGACATGTGGTTTCTTTGAGGGAGTAACATGTGGGAAGTTTAGGACACTAAGACGACAGAGAACAGCCAACCAGAGACCAATTTGCCCTATGGCCATCAAATTTGATGTTGGGTCGGCTTGAAATGGGGAAAACATGCTAAAGGAGAAACAGATAATTTCTGCAAAGACTGAAAACTGTCAAACAACTTACAGACAGCAAAGAAAGCGAGAAAGACTTCAAACAGACAACAGCTCACAAGCTGAGCTAGTGATGAGACAAAGCATTGCTGAGCCACAAACCAATTTCTCAAATGTACAAAATCACCTGAAAAAAAAAAAAACGAACACTAATGACAATCATAACAGAGTCTGGAATGTCCATCGCGAGGATTGTCGGTGCCTGTTGTTGTTGTTGTTGTTGTTGATGACGTAGTATCAAGGACGATCGCTACACTCTTGCTGAATTCGGATAAAGGATATTGACTTCGTCCACTCATGTGTGTGTGTGACATCAAATCAAGAAGAGTGATGGCATGTCATGCAAGGAACACAGACCAACATACAACAGGTCAATAGCTGTCGACACGCTACTGACAAGCCATTGGTTGGCGATAACGATATATATATATATATATATATATATATATATATATATATATATATATATATATATATATATATATAATTCTTCTATCATACTTAGTCGCTGTCTTCCGCATTAGCGAGGTAGCGCAAGGAAACAGACGAAAAAATGGCCCAACTCACCCACATACACATGCATATACATAAACGCCCACACACGCACATATACATACCTACACATTTCAACGTATACATACATATACATACACACATAAACATATATACACATGTACATATTCATACTTGCTGCCTTCATCCATTTCCGTCGCCACCTCGCCACACATGAAGTAGCACCCCCCTCCTCCCGGAAAAGACAACAAAGGCCACATTCGTTCACACTCAGTCTCTAGCTGTCATGTAATAATGCACCGAAACCACAACTCCCTTTCCACATCCAGGCCCCACAAAACTTTCTATGGTTTACCCTCAGACGTTTCACATGCCCTGGTTCAATCCATTGACAGCACGTCGACCCCGGTATACCACATCGTTCGAATTCACTCTATTCCTTGCACGCCTTTCACCCTCCGGTATGTTCAGACCCCGATCGCTCAAAATCTTTTTCACTCAATCTTTCCACCTCCAATTTGGTCTCCCGCTTCTCCTCGTTCCCTCCACCTCTGACACATATATCCTCTTTATCAATCTTTCCTCACTCATTCTCTCCATGTGACCAAACCATTTCAACACACTCTCTTCTGCTCTCTCAACCACTTTCTTTTTTATTACCACACCTCTCTCTTACCCTTTCATTACTTACTCGATCACACCACATATTGTCCTCAAACATTTCATTTCCAACACATCCACCCTCCTCCGCAGAACCCTACCTATAGCCCATGCCTCGCAACATTATATATATATATATATATATATATATATATATATATATATATATATATATATATATATATATATATATTCCTATGAGTCCACGGGGAATATGAAACTCGATAAGTTCCCAAGTACATTTTGGTAAACATGCGATTGTCCAACAAAGGCCACATTCGTTCACATTCAGTCTCTAGCTGTCATGTGTAATGCACCGAATGTATATATATATATATATATATATATATATATATATATATATATATATATATATATATATATATATGTGTGTGTGTGTGTGTGTGTGTTTTTCGTAGCGCTACCTCGCGAGCATGCGGGGAGAGGGGGGTTGTCATTTCATGTGTGGCGGGGTGGCGACGGAAATGAATAAAGGCAGCAAGTATGAATTATGTACTGAGTGTGAACGAATGTGCCCTTTGTTGTCTTTTCCTAGCGCTACCTCGCGCGCATGCGGGGGGGAGGGGGTTGCTATTTCATGTGTGGGTGGGGTGGTGTCAGGAATGAATAAAGGCAGCAAGTATGGATTATGTACATTTGTATATATGTGTATGCATATATATATATGTATGCGTTAAATGTATAGGTATGCATATTTGCGTGTGTGGACGTGGATGTATATACATGTGTATATGGGTGGGTTGGGCCATTCTCTCGTCTGTTTCCTTGCGCTACCTCGCTAACGCGGGAGACAGTGAAAAAAAAAAATAATATATATATATATATATATATATATATATATATATATATATATATATATATATATATATATATAACGTGGATAATAAACGCATCCGATATTCTATAAAGACATATATGAGCTTTGTATTTACTAATCCTTTTGGCTATACCTCATCCTGTTCCCCATAGCCATATGGATGGACATCCACTACAATGTACACTGTTTACCACGCTATCTCCGTTGATAATTCTACCACCTTCTTGTTTTCAATACATCACCCACCTTCATTCCTGACGAAGAAACAACGTATATATTTCCGTATTCTTTTGGCACCTATCAATATTAGAGACCGTTTCTGAATGTGGGACTATTGTATATCTCCCGTTTCCCACTGTGGTGCTTTGAGCGAACGTTCCCTCCACACGTTTTCAGTACGCCGTTGGTCGCCTTCCAAAGTATAACTGATAACTTCAAGGTAACACAGCTTCTTGTACGACTCAATATCAATACATCTTTTCCACCACGTTTTCATCGCTGCATATTCTGATTGCCATAAAAATACATAATAATAATAATAATAATAATAATAATAATAATAATAATAACAATAATAATAATAATTATCAGACTTTGTTCTTTCACTGTGGGGCGAAAGATAATGAATAAAATCTCTTCTGGTGATGGGTTTACGGTACACCGAGAATTTTACACCCACGTCAGCCCTCTGTATCAATTTCCAATTCTTGCACTATCAACTGTAGAACTGATAAAATTGTTTTAGTATATTTAATTTGCTTTAAATAATGATTTCCTCGAGAAACTAACCTATCACAATTACCTCACAATGCGTGACACGTAGCACCCCTGCCCCATGATTTTGCTGTGCAGTTGTCTATCTTACAAGTTTTCAAAGACACATCTTGAGAGCACTATGGAGGAGGACATGGCTACGCCCCTCTGTGCTGTTTGTACTCTTCGTTGAATGAAAACGTCCCCTTCCCCCCCCAAAAAAAAACTGCCACACACACACACACACACAGACACCATTCTCACAAGGCGTGTCATTGATATCGTTAGCTCCTAATCCTGAACGTTAATAATGAAACGCCCTTTTAACTCCCTGCATGGCACCTTCTACCGGCAAGTTCGTCAATAGAGGTTATACGATGAATTCCCTATAACGATGTTATGGGCCGTAATTGTTTGTACCCGGTCTGTGAACTTCAGTAAGGCTTCTTATTCTTGCTGGGTTAGCGTCTTCAATTACCTTATCAATTTATTCCTTCCTCTCTGAACTTCTCACCTGTGTTTACGGCGATCAAGTATGATATATATGTGATTATTACACGAAAGTGCACTTGGGAACTTATCGTGTTTCATTTTCCCCGTGGACTCATAGGAATTTATATATATATATATATATATATATATATATATATATATATATATATATATATATATATATATATATATATGTGTGTGTGTGTGTGTGTGTGTGTGTGTGTGTGTGTGTGTGTGCGCGCGCGCGAGCCGCGAGGGAATGATTAAGTTCAATCAGATTCCGTTGTAACGGTTCGAGACGCAGACTGAATATTGTCTCTGCGCATGTGTACTTCATCAGCGTACAGCATATAAAACATCTGACTGACTAAGAATTTCAATAAGTGTTCTTTTAGAGGAACTGAAGATGCTATGTTATGCCGATGGGATGAGAAAACTTGCAAGCACCATCTCGTAGAGTCGTCCTCAAACGACACAGCACATGCGCAAAGCCTAGCTAGGATGGTACCAGCGCATAGCCTAGCTAGGATGGTACCAGCGTAAAGCCTAGCTAGGATGGTACCAGCGTAAAGCCTAGCTAGGATGGTACCAGCGCAAAGCCTAGGAACCACCCATTGTTGACGTCTGTGTCTTACTCGCTCTCTTCCTAGCCTGTAACTCCCTAATCACTGTTAAAGAGGCCTTGGGTTATGGGCCAGTCCGTAAAATTGCCACTGGATACTATGGCTGTCAATTGTATTGTGGGTCCATTCGCCGAACATAATCAAAAGAACGTATAACAGGCTGTATATATTAAGAGGGCCCATCTTACGTTTCATCACCATCAGAATTCCGTAACTCATTCCCTCACACGTTATGCCTAAGAATGGTGACGGGTAGACTGGCTAAAACAAGACGGAAGGTGAACGTGGTACAGGGAGAGAGAGAGAGAGAGAGAGAGAGAGAGAGAGAGAGAGAGAGAGAGAGAGAGAGAGAGAGAGAGAGAGAGAGAGAGAATTTCCAGCAATATAAAAAAACATTTGTACATTAAGAATCTGAGAGAGAGAGAGAGAGAGAGAGAGAGAGAGAGAGAGAGAGAGAGAGAGAGAGAGAGAGAGAGAGAGAGAGAGAATTTCCAGCAATATAAAAAAACATTTGTACATTAAGAATCTGAGAGAGAGAGAGAGAGAGAGAGAGAGAGAGAGAGAGAGAGAGAGAGAGAGAGAGAGAGAGAGAGAATTTCCAGCAATATAAAAAAACATTTGTACATTAAGAATCTGAGAGAGAGAGAGAGAGAGAGAGAGAGAGAGAGAGAGAGAGAGAGAGAGAGAGAGAGAGAGAGAGAGATTAAAGTCACATGACAGATTGGTCCAGACGCTTCTGAACTGCCTGTACCTTACATCCCTGGTACTAAGATGTACGTGACAACATTTAAAAATAAAAAAAAAAATACGAAAAACACAAAACAAGGATTAGTGACTGAGGTTTGTGTATCTCTGACGATGTCATTCACCATTGCACCATATTCAAGATAAATAAACTGAACGTAATAACTGGTAAATGAATTAAACACAGGTGTTAGTAATATATGAACATTAACATTCATTGTTGATTTCTGATGCTGCCATAACTCTCATCCAACACATTTAATGTATAATATCTAGTGTAATCAATACTTTACCGGGACTGACTGTAACTGGAAGCTGTAAAAATTTTTTTTTTTTTCAAATAACCCCTAATGAACAAAAATTATTTGGAAATGAGGCTTATTCAAGCGAGAGAAAAAAAAACTCGTTTTCACTAATTCTACTCCACTATCTCTTTAGCCTAGATCCAGCAGGCATTAGCAGACGTAACTCTCGACAGGTATATACAGACACTGAAGGCAAACTGCTTAAGAAACAATGTAAGCAAGCCAGGCGAGGCAAGGCCACTTGCCAGCCTCAGCGTTGAGCGCTACTCAAGTCAGTGTTGAGTAAGGCTACAACTCCAAACTGTCGAGAACTACCTAGCTAAGTGAACAGAGATGCTACAGTGATCAAGGCAGGCGAGCCAAGGTCACACCCTTAACCTCAGTACAGACAGCTACCAGAATGGGGGCAAAAAAAAAAACCATCCACGTCCACTTTTTTCTTCGTGGTTAGAAGGGGGGGAAAGATGAGGTGATACACGTATGGTAAGGAAGAGTATAAGAGAAGATTGTACAAAGAGTTTGTTCACTGGGTGTGCGTGAGTGGTTTAATGATGGCGTAAATTATAGACCCCACCAACTACAGCTTCGAAACACACACACACACACACATATATGACCACCACACCCACACCCAACACACCACAACCTCTCCTCCTTGAGCCTTCGGCTTTCACCAAACCGCCTTCCATGTCTGTGATGTAAGTATAATCACCATACATTCCTCTGGCCAGCCACCGCGGGACCGTTACTCGCCCACCAAAAATGGCAGAGAGAGAGATGTTTTGTCTTGCATAATGTAGAACATGTGCGTTATTCTGTAGCTTTTGGTTACCTATATACGCTTCCGAAGAGACCATGTAAGGACGACTTGCTATGACTGTTCATGCTCTCTCCCCCAAAGGGGGGAAATGGTCGAGGGATGCGAACTTTTGGTTGTGTGTGTCCGCTACTTTGGTGTGAAAAACGACACCGCTCATCATCTTCGAGCTAATAGCATAACTTAAGGTTGTTTCCACCTGAACCTCTGCCTTCTCTCTCTCTCTCTCTCTCTCTCTCTCTCTCTCTCTCTCTCTCTCTCTCTCTCTCTCTCTCTCTCTCTGTATTTAGTGGTTGGAAAAAAAAGAGTAGAGGATGTTCAAGCAAAGTAAATTGGAGATAAAGAAAGGGTAAAGATGTTTAGTATTTCTGCCTCTTCCTGTTTCACTGGTACATTTTTCCCTACTTCACTCTTGACCCTACACCCCCTTTAATTCCATCTTTATTTTCCCGTACTTCCATATCTCTTCTTCCTCTCCAATAATTATCCGTTCCTCCCTCCCACCCATCACCTTTCCCACACACACACACACACACACACACACACTACCGACGGGCAGGTTTACTGATGAGAAATGTGAAAGTAGTGTTGGCTTTTCCTTGTTGGACACCAGACATGAGTGACGTTAAAAGCTAGTCTCCTTTCATCAATCTTAACCCTCTGTTTCTCTAAGGCTTTCATAAAGTGTTCACATTTTTCAGTACCCCAAGATGGAAGCTCTTTATCAACATGCGTACCCGACACCGTTAGTGAGGAACGACACAAGTGGGGAGAGAGAGAGAGAGAGAGAGAGAGAGAGAGAGAGAGAGAGAGAGAGAGAGAGAGAGAGAGAGGGAGGAGGACAGTCTATTTTTTTCTTTTTTTTAACCACGGCGTCACCACAACGCCTGATTCACACGGTGTCGTATCTTTTGTTACAAAAGCTACAGATGCATCTTTCCACTTTAGCAGTTTATTTCCACTTTACACACACACACACACACACACACATATATATATATATATATATATATATATATATATATATATATATATATATATATATATATATATATATATATATAAGGGCACCAGAAACCCATTTCTTTAAAGATTTTTGTCAATATTTTTGAATATCAACGTATTATTTGTTCCTCATTGCCTGTGTATTTATTCTTATCGCCATAAGCCTAGCCCTTCAAGACGCATGATCCTTCCATCATGTAGCCCTGGTGACCTGGGTAGTGCAAACTGATTCTGTAAATCAGCTTAACATCAAATAGTCTCACTATGATGCACGATATGAATATCAATAGTGGGTAATTATTTATGGAAATGCTTTGCTTTTTTCATGATTAGAACAAGGCCATGGAGATCTGGTTCTACACTTTCTATATAACAAGAGTCAAGGTGTTCTCTCTCTCTCTCTCTCTCTCTCTCTCTCTCTCTCTCTCTCTCTCTCTCTCTCTCTCTCTCCCACCTTAAGATGTCTAGTTTCGTAATAAACTTCGTTGTGCAGTAGAGTGCACGGAACGTATTACCAATGACCCACTGTAAGTCTGATGGCATGGTGAACACAACACTATGAAACAAGAGAGGGGGGAGGAAACTTTACACATGGCAAATGGTCGTTTTACCTTTCGTATGAAAAAAAAAAAAAAAAGAGGCCATGCTATGCAGTAAGAGCATGGATGGTGTGTGTGAATGACCGTGAACAGCTTAAGAACAACGTGTTCCACATTAATGACACCCCTCCCCCTTCCCCTCTCTCCAGGCAGTCGATAAGCCAAAATAACCGACCAACCTCGGATGATCATCGACTCAACGTACACTCTTCGCCGAATACTCAACTCCAGGGTGGCATTCTATTCACTAAGAACAGGGGGGGAACACAGTTGGTGTTGCTGTCTTGCTCTTCATCAAGGATCATTTAATTCCCGTGGTGAAAAATGGTGGTAGCCTCTGAGAATGTCGACTTCTATTTTTTTTTTTTTGTAGTAATGACAGATAAACTACGAAAGAAAATTACAGTAGGACTAGTTTCTAGTCCCTGCACAGACACCAGAGGTAAACGAAAACTTTGACAAGTTACCTCCGCCCGTTAACTCTCTTTCTAATTTGGCTTCATATTGCCTTAATCCATTTAGTCGAGAAACCTATTCGCGACGAGAATTCATATATACTAGATTTAGTTCTAGCTACAAAAGTAGGATTTCGTTAATAGTTTTTGATCACCGACAAATTACTTTTGAGGTCACTTTCAACACTGCATGTAACGTTAGTCAACTTGACAGTTGCGAAAAAAAAAAATATATACACCCGACTTTAAACGTGCAAATTCTAATGATCTTCCAATTGCTATTGACACAGGCAAACCTGGATGACATGAACGTAGCTTGGAAAAGCCTCGGAAAACCTTCATACCTTTAGAGGAACCATACTTTGTCAATGCGTAGTTGACGACCGTCTGTTCCTAAAACGAAACCAAGGTGGTGGGAAGGTGAAATAAAAGAGTGCCTTAAAGTAGCTCACAAGAAACTCGGAGAATCCATTAACCAACATGATAGAGTACGTTAAGTATATCTACGTAGAGAAAATTAAAGAGTTGTACGATAAAGTGAATATCAATATAAAACGTATGTTGATGAAAATAGTCAAAGAAACCCTAAGGAGTTTTAGAGTTATGTTTGAAGCAAGAGTCATTCATTACCCTGTCAATAGGTCCATTACTCAGAGAAAACGGTGACTAGGTTCAGGACAACGAAGCCATGGCAAAAATGTTAAATGACTTTTTTTTTTTTTTTTTTGCATCTGTGTTTACTTCAATCACAGCCCGTGCCCCGAATCCAGTTTAACTGATACGAAAAGCGGAAGACATACTTTCAGCAATGAATGGAATGAAAATACATAAAACGGCAGGCCATCATAAGTTTTATCCGAGAACACTAAAAGAGGCGAAAAATGAGATATTAAAGCCTTTGACGCTGCCCCTTTTCAATGAGACATTTGCCACGGGAAATTTTCTAGGAGAATGGAATTTGCCATTGTAACACTGACATAAGACACTATCCGAAAATTATTGCCCTATTAGTTGGAAATCTTGAGGAAACCATCATTCGAAACAGTATTGTAAACCATTTAGAGGATCACCACTTAAACGATTCTTAACATGGTTTTTGGTGAAACTGTCTGACAAATCTACTTGATTTCTTTTACGATATAACCGACATGTATGACGAAAGTAAAGCAGTTGATGTTATTCATCTAGATTTTCAAATAGCTTTCGATAAGGTCTAGTATCAAAGGTTACCAGCAAATATAAAGTCAAATTGCAGTGATGTGGATGTACTTCAGTGGATAGGAAATTGGTTGACTAGCCGTAAGGAAAGAGTTGCCATCAATGGTCTAGCCTTAGAATGGTTAGACGTAACATGTGGAGTGCCACAGGGATCAGTCTTGGGACCGGTTCTCTTTCTCATATATATATATCATTGATATTGATTATGGGCTGCATTACAAGATATCAAATTTCGCTGATGATACAAAGATGGGAAAATAAACCTACAAATGAACTTGAACGTCTACAGCTTTAAACTGAAATAAACTGATGAACTGGGCTCATAAATGGCAAATGAATATTCATTACTGATAAGTGCAAAAATTTACATATCGGTAGTAAAAACGAAAAGGCAAACTACAACATGAATTCTGTTGGACTTAAAAAAAAAAAAAAATAGAGGAAAAAGACTTGGGTGTAACAATCTCCTGTGACCTCCTAAAACCAAGTAAACAGTGCGCACGAGCAGTGAAAAGAGCGAACAAAATTATTCGATTCATAGGTAAGGCCTCCGAATTTACGTTCAGGAAAATCTTCCTTACTCTTGACAATCTATTCGTTAGTGCACATCTTGAATATTGTGTTCAGCTCGGGTCATCCTACCTAGAAGAAAAAAAGAAAGTCAAAGAATGGAGAGAGTACAGCGGCGAATTAACAAGGCAATTCCCGTACTGAGAAACAATTGCGAGAGCAGATTAAACGATCTGAACCTATTCAACTTTGCAAAAAACGTTTACAGGTGATTAATACAAAGATTCAAAAGTATCAAAGGCTTTGTTAACCCTGACCTATCAAAGTTACTTAAAGACTTGATTCGTCATATTTCACTCGTAGTAATGGATACAAAACTCTTGATCAATCGTTATACCTCGAACAAGGTAATGAGGGTGCTAGTTAGAGTGGTTGAAAGCAGTACTATACACACATTTAAGAAGAGACTTGAAAAATACTTCGCTTCAAGTCCACGAATATAACATTATTTGCGCTTCTACGGTTACAGTGAATAATCTGTAGCTAACTTTAATCACACATATCTGAGAGTTTCTGATATCTTCCACGAACACAAACACAACCTCGAAAGTCCCCAGTGTTCTGTTATTGTTTTAATTCCTTTGTATTCTTTACCAGTATTTCTCTCATCTTACCATTATCAAGTGCATGACTTATCATCTGTACAGAACAGTTTAATGGTTCTTCATTCAACTTTGCTTGTAGGTATATCATTTCCTCTTATCATTCCCATAATCTTTTATTCTTTATTCTGGAAACTTCGTTTATTTTGAGTCAAGGAACAAACTCTCTCTCTCTCTCTCTCTCTCTCTCTCTCTCTCTCTCTCTCTCTCTCTCTCTCTCTCTCTCTCTCTCTCTCTCTCTCTCTCGTGCCTTTTGACAGGTCTGTTTTCCTCCTTCCTTTGTCGAGTGAGCTGCAGCCTTTTGAAAAGGTTCGCTACTCGTTTTCGTCTCTTATGGAAAGAGACGTCACTTTCATTCAGACTCGCGGGACCATTTAGCATTCCATCCCCCTGGTTAAGTGCCAGGTGCAAGTTAGGAGCGTTTTTGTGGTCAATCTTTTCCACAGAGATTCCTCCGCTGCTCTGACCGTGTACGGTACATGGATTCCTTCAAACTTGAGCGTTTTTGTGGTCAATCTTTTCCACAGAGATTCCTCCGCTGCTCTGACCGTGTACGGTACATGGATTCCTTCAAACTTGAAAACATCATCAAGGTTCAACAGTGAAGTGCGGTGTCATGCTTTTTAAACATCCATATGTCTGCACTTCCGAGAGTGTGATGACAGAAGGGTGTTTGAGAGAGAGAGAGAGAGAGAGAGAGAGAGAGAGAGAGAGAGAGAGAGAGAGAGAGAGAGAGAGAGAGAGAGAAATGATCTCTGCTGCAACAAGATGGAAGGAGGAAGTCAAATAACACAATGAACATCGACCAAAAAAAACAAAACAAAAAAAATCACAATCAAAAATAGATGCGTCATAGATGTGTCATGATCTATATCACGTGATGACGTATGACAACTTCAACTCTGGAGAAGAGAAACAAAGGAAGTGATAAACCTGAGAGGAAGTGGATTCAACTGAATAGACAGACAGACCTGCAACAAGACAAGACAAAATCAGTGATGACTTCATTCAAGGAGAATGCTCTCTCTTAACAGGAGTAAGTGTGTGCTAACTTCACTTCTCACACACACAGAACCAGACATACCTCTGGACTAGGAAAAAAAAGTCCTGTACCCTTTTGACCGTCTGTACTGATTCACTAATTCATTTGAAATACTGGGCACAGATGGAAATCACTAAAGGTATACGCATTATGGACGTGGCTACTACGAGAGATCATGCATGATATTCACATGGAATACGCTAGACTAGATCTCTGTTCTCTGTTCTTAACGCTACCTCGCTAACGCGGGAAATGGCGAATAGTCTGAAAGAAAGAAAAGAAAGAAAAAGATCGTCGTGTCCACTTTAGTGGAGTGAGAGACTTGAGAAGAACGAATGGATCGACTACAGAGCAGCGATGTGTATAGGAAAAATGAACGAGAAAATATCAGTCATCCATCCACATCTGCTCAACCTGCTACTTAAACCCTGCATCTTTAAAAATAAACGAACCGTTTTCCTTCAGTGTACCACAGCAGCAGCTAGGTTGCACAACACATTTACCAATATAGACTGCAGTTGCGAACAGCCCGGTAGCCCAAGCCCACCGAAATCGGTGCGACTTGGTGAGGTAAGCACTAGGCTGGGAGGGTTTAGGACAGCTCCAGGCGCTGTTATCAGATTAGGTTGCTAGGCTGCGAGGGTTTAGGACAGCCCCAGGCGCTGTTATCAGATTGTCAAATTAAGGCAAAGTATACGTATATAAGGGTAGGGTAAGTTAAGGTATGGTTGCAAGAGGTAAGGCAAGAAATATGTGAGGTATAAAGGAATGCAAGGAGCAATGTACAGTCAGTAAGGCAAAATGATATACAAAGGGGAAGGTTAAATCTACGTCAGATAAAATTTATTAAAGAAAGTATGATAAGATAAAGCTTACATAAGGTATGGTATACAATCAGCTATGGTAAGCTGTGTGTAAGGTCAGGTAAGATGTAAGTAATGTAAGATATGAACGTATGGTATGGCTTACATAGGACATTGTAAGGCGGAGTGAAGTAAGGCATAGGTAAGATACGTTACAGTAAATTAGGTTTCTACATTAGATATGCATAGGTAAGCAACATAATGTATAACCAAGGTGTGTTGCGTTTATAATTCTCTTTGTGAATTCTGAATTCAAATGGCGGGTAAATGTGCTTTTCCGTCACGTTGCATGTTAGATGACCGTGGCGTATTGTGGTAGCAGGTACACGCACCCTCCTACACACACACACACACACACACACACACTCACACACACAGACAGTGTTCTTGTTCTCACGCCATCTTCCCCTCCTAGCCTGCACCTCTTATAGCTCCTGACCTAACGTACTCTTACGTCACCTTGTATGTCTTCTTTTCCACCTAATGGACTCACTTCCTAGTTTCACTCTTCATATATGTATAGTCTAGTTTTCACTTGCACTGCAAACCTTTCCCTCTCGATTTCCAATGCTTCTAACGTGCCCTAGCCAGTTTTAAGACTAACTTTTACCCCAGTTCATCTGTCATTCAGCTATAAACGAATAATTTACCACACGCACTTAAAACATAACAAAATATCCAAATCATAAAAGACGGAACATGCACAGCCATGAATATCTAGGGCAGGTACAAACATGCAAAGTGAAAGCTGTATTAATTTCTTAAGACACGATAGAAAAAAAAAAAAAGTTTGAGTTTCAATACCATCAGTCGAATTCCATTGCCTACTACTTCATGTTGCGTTTGTCTCCAATTCTGCAACTCGTTTCTAATCCTTTCTTTTCATCTTAGCCCAATTACAATCTAGTTGTTGTCTCATTCTTCCTCTGTATGTCTTCCATCATGTATAGACAGACACTACCTGTTTCTTCTCCCCCCTAGCCACCCTGTCCTGTTCACACGTTCCCAGCGCTCCTCAAGGTCAGTCAGAACACTTGCAGGAAACCCAAAGTCACCTCGTCTGGTGTGGCGTTGCCTTGGCGGGATCAATTCCTTGCTAATCCAGTCCGGCCACGCTGACAAAGACTTTAATACTCCTGTACCAGACTTACCACATAAATGTCATATATTTGCACTGCAGAAGGATATTCTATGGAGGTTCTCGGTGTATACAGCGGTTTCTGCTTGCTCTCCGTTTATTTTAAATCGTACTTGTGAATCAAGGATTTTGAAAGAATTTGAACCTCTACCACCTGTGTGGGAGTTAAGTGTTCCATTAAAATTCCGTGAAGAATACTTCCCACGTATTCCCTGCGTGTCGTAGAAGGCGACTAAAAGGGGAGGGAGCGGGGGGCTGGAAAGCCTCCCCTCTCGTTTTTAATTTTGCAAAAGAAAGAACAGAAAAGGGGGCCAAGGGAGGATATTTCCTCTTAGGCTCATTCCTGTTCTTAACGCTACCTAGCTAAAGCGGGAAACGCCGAATACGTATAAAAAAAAAAAATATATATATATATATATATATATATATATATATATATATATATATATATTATCCCTGGGGATAGGGGATTAAGATACTTCCCACGTATTCCTGCGTGTCGTAGAAGGCGACTAAAAGGGGAGGGAGCGGGGGGCTGGAAATCCTCCCCTCTGGTTTTTTTTTTTTTTCCAAAAGAAGGAACAGAGGGGGGCCAGGTGAGGTTATTCCAAAAAAGGCCCAGTCCTCTGTTCTTAACGCTACCTCGCTAACGCGGGAAATGGCGAATAGTTTAAAAGAAAAAAAAAAATATATATATATATATAATATACATAATATATATATATATATATATATATATATATATATATATATATATATATATATATATATATATATATATATCACATGATACGAAAATAAAAATTTCATATTTCCATTACGGATAATAACACCAGCGAGGCTATTTAGTTCGAAGTAATAACCCACACACAAAGTTACCAAATCCATCGTCCATGCAATACACGCCATTTCCAAGCTTACGAATTTCATTAATATTTTCTATCAGCTGCAACTGCCATCAACCCAGCCATTTCCTTCAAGTTTTCAAAGTACCTAATCTTCGTCACTTTTCTATTTTCTCTGTTTTCAGGTCTCTTGTATTGATTACCTACTTACGTAACAGAATAGATCCTAGTTCAGTAAGTATTCGGCACTGGACTGTCATTATAATACCCTAAAGATACATCTGCTTACGTGACGATAAGAGAGAGAGAGAGAGAGAGAGAGAGAGAGAGAGAGAGAGAGAGAGAGAGAGAGAGAGAGAGAGAGAGAGAGGATATAATGCTGGAATTATCAAGAAATCCATCTGGAGATTGTGAACGACAGCATGTAAGTCTGAAATGTACTTCGAATGAATTTATAAGCGAGTGTGTCAAGGACCTGTTTTTCACGCAAGTGCTTTCCTTGCTCCATCAGTATGGCAAATGAATATGTGCAAGCTAGCTTGGTTTCGTTTCAACTTTTCTAATATTCACACTTAAATCTGTTATCTTAATAATTCATGCAATTCCTTCCTGTTATTAATATATGTTACCTTCTCGTCTTCCTTTGTCGACGTAAATATCTCTCAATTCACTTGTAGTATCAGGTACGATAATTGAACCAGACGCACACGGCCTTTATCACCACTTTTTGTCATTACCATTCGTAATATTACATAACCCATGTAGCCACAAGGCTGTGCTAAAATCAGTAGCAAGGAAGGGATAGGCTCCTTCGAGAGTGATAAAACACTTCCACTATATTATACTCTGATGTTTACAACCTCACCAGCGGTGTCCCAAGCTAACACCACAGACGGTCTAGAAGACTGCATGTTATTCTTACCATTCATATCATCAGGGAGGCAGAGTTAAATAAACTGTGTGCATCCACCCATCATGCCACCACACGTTGTTAACATGGGCGTTTTCTAACGTCTTTTATTACAAGGAGACAGAAGCTTTTATTGGCAAACCTTTGGTACTATTGTTTTTGTAGTCATTGCCATTGTTTGAGAAGTTTTCCCTGCTTTTGTTTGGATCCGAACTGCTCTGCATTACGAAGACTATTATCCTCTAGGAGTGTTATGTCTTCTGTTACGTATCCTTTCATACATTACCCTCTAGGATGTTATAATTCTTCTGTTACGTATCCTTTCATACATTTTTCTTAGTATTTCAAGCCGACATGGGCCTATAGTTGGGCCTATCTATGGTTTACTGGATGAAGAGATGATCATCTTTTTTTTTTTGTTACAGTTCTAAAACTTGGGCGAGAGCTACGCTACTAGTAGGCTAGGCTGCGTGGGTGGAATTAAGAGTTCCGTAAGCTTTTCGTTTGAGGCTGTGGGTCACGTCGAATACAATTCTGTTGATCGTACTCGCTTTAGGAACTGTGTTTCTTATTCTTCTTTTTTTTCCATCCCAGTAGTAGTTCCTGTTGTCACCGTTATACTTAAGGTGATCTCACTGTCCTCCTGGAATCTGTTCATATGAAGTATCTGATGCGGAGTGAGGCTACGGATGTTGATCTGAAGGCTTTCTCCAACACCACAGAGGAAATTCAAACAGCAACAGACCAGGTGTGAAGTATAAGTGTAAGACTGACTCTCTCTCTCTCTCTCTCTCTCTCTCTCTCTCTCTCTCTCTCTATATATATATATATATATATATATATATATATATATATATATATATTCTACTCTAGCGTCCCTTCCATCTTTAGGGGTAGGTTCCGCAGTGGTCAGGAAGCTGGCCACGTCCACTGGGTAGGTCCCCAGTGGTGCTGTGCGAGTTTAGCTGGGAAGTGTGAGGGGCAACGAGGCAAAATGTGTTCGGTGTCTTAATTGTGGTAGCTGCATCTTAGGATATCCTAAATCGGTGCTTGTGGTGTCATGGTGTCTATGCTGGTGAAATGTGACGCAGGAATAAGTTTTTTAGGGGGAGGGTGTGTTTGGTGGATAGTTACGGAGTGCTTTGAGTAGGAGGGATCCAGCGGTATGGCAAAGAAGATTCCTTTCACGTAACATGAACACCAAAGTTCAATTTCTAAGTAACAGGGACAGTAAAGTTACTATGCAAATCATTACATAGAAATTAGTGATAACCTAACGTAACATGCCAGGTGGAGCGTCGGCCGGGGGCCCCCAGATATGGATTATATGATTACCAACACACGACGATCAAGTCTGGTGGTGGAAGAGAGAGAGAGAGAGAGAGAGAGAGAGAGAGAGAGAGAGAGAGAGAGAGAGAGAGAGAGAGAGAGAGAGAGAGAGAGAGGAGGGGAAAAAAAAATCCATCTCTGCAACTTTGCTGCAGCGAATGACCTTGCTGCATGCTATCCATACTGGCCCCAGGCACGACACACGGGGTCGCCCTAACGGTAGAGGTCAGGGGAGGAGGTGGATGGAAGGAAACGGGGTGAAAGAAATGGGGTCGGTACGGGCAAGGAAGAAAGAAGTGGTGGGGAGATGAGTGAAGGAAGGGGGAAGTGGGTGTGTGTAGGAAGTCAGGAGGACGGTGAAAAGTGTGTGGAGGTTTTGTGAAAGAATGAAAGAAAAAGGGGGGAGGGGGGTGAAGGAAACATCCCTCCCCTGGTCGGTGGTTTGCGTAGGGCCTATCACCTACCCAGAGAGAGAGAGAGAGAGAGAGAGAGAGAGAGAGAGAGAGAGAGAGAGAGAGAGAGAGAATGAAATCAGGGGAGTTAAGTGAAGGAAGGAGAGAAGGTGAATGAATGAAGGGTTGTAGATGGATGTCTAATGGAAATCAACTGAATGAAAAAATATGAGAATGAATAAAAATATGGTGGGACTATGAGAATGAATGAATGAATGACGCAAGCAAATGAGCAAAAGTGAATGAAAATGAGACGAGTGAATGAAACGATGCGTTAATATAGGTGGAAGAGGGAGAGGAGTTAAAGGAGAACGAACGAAGGAAGAGGGAAGAAACTTTAGAGAGGAAAATGAATGAAGAAAGACGAGGAGGGTGTATAAAACAAGAGTAGAAGTGTTCATGATCACAGATTGGTGTAAAGCTAAAAACAAAACAAAACAACAAAAAATCACCAATCAAGGGCTGTTTACATCCATCAACCAATCAAAGGTTGTTCACATGATGAGAGTGTCTATGGTCTTGGAACTATACTGAACAAATGAAGAACAATCATGTGTTCATGATTATTCAGCTGGTGGTCATCACTAGATAACCTGAAGGTTTAAATGACGCTGACAATCGATAGGCAAAAGGTCTTTCATAAACAACCACCCATTCATATGTTAATCAACAATAAGGATAATTAAGCTAGGATTTCATCTAATCATATATATATATATATATATATATATATATATATATATATATATATATATATATATATATATATATATATATATATTCCTATGAGTCCACGGGGAAAATGAAACACGATAAGTTCCCAAGTGCACTTTCGTGTAATAGTCACATTATAAGGGAAGACACAAGAGAAATATAATAGTCCGTTGATATACATCGAAGAAACGAAGATAGGACGTCATCTGGTAAACATGGGATTGTCCAAGACCAAGGACATATATGCACATAGAATTAAATACGACAGCGTATCTAGCGTTATCAATCTTCTTTCGTATGTTCTCTAATTTTCTCAGTATCATTCTACCATTAGGTGGCTGTTCAAACACCATCCGCAGGTAAAACATTAGAGAGAATTAAATAACATAAGAGGACTAATAACTCTAAATAACCTGTCGTATTCAATTCTATGTGTATTGGAGAAAACCTGATCCCAGCTTACACTAATATATATATATATATATATATATATATATATATATATATATATATATATATATATATATTCCATGTGTGGCGAGGTGGCGATGGAAATGAATAAAGGTAGACAGTGTGAATTGTGTGCATGGGTATATATGTATGTGTCTGTGTGTGTATATATATGTGTACATTGAGATGTATAGGTAGGTATATTTGCGTGTGTGGACGTGTATGTATATACATGTGTATGGGGGTGGGTTGGGCCATTTCTTTCGTCTGTTTCCTTGCGCTACCTCGCAAACGCGGTAGACAGCGACAAAGCAAAAATAAATATATACATATATATATATATATATATATATATATATATATATATATATATATATATATATACATATATATATATATATATATATATATATATATATATATATATATATATATATATTCCATGTGTGGCGAGGTGGCGATGGAAATGAATAAAGGCAGACAGTGTGAATTGTGTGCATGGGTATATATGTATGTGTCTGTGTGTGTATATATATGTGTACATTGAGATGTATAGGTAGGTATATTTGCGTGTGTGGACGTGTATGTATATACATGTGTATGGGGGTGGGTTGGGCCATTTCTTTCGTCTGTTTCCTTGCGCTACCTCGCAAACGCGGTAGACAGCGACAAAGCAAAAATAAATATATACATACATATATATATATATATATATATATATATATATATATATATATATATATATATAAAGTGTGTGGTTGGCAGTAGTAGTGGTGATAGTGAGTGATTGCATAAATGATGGTGTTGGCAGCGATGATGGTGGTTTGTTTGTTACGTAAGCGGTGCTGGTGAACACTGGTGGAGGCGTTAGAACACTTTGGTGGAGGAGATGACCACTGCTGATACCGGAAGACAACGGGTTAACAGCTAGTTGAGGCTGAGAGTGGAGGTGGGATGGGGGGGGGGGGGGAAGAGTGGGGGTGTGTGGGGGGTGAACATATGATGTTGCGGTACCTCTCCCCACCCCCCCCCCCCCCACCTCAGGCTTCAGCCTCCCCTCCCATCGCCCACTCGGCCTGGCTGGACGCCAGACCTCAACCAGTAAACTGTTTAGTTGCAGCGCCATAAACTTGAAAGCATCTGGCGGCGGTGGTGGCGAAGATACGCTTAATCAACCTAACCTCATATGTTGTCCTAATGAATTTGAACCTGAATCTCTGTGTTTATGTGGGGAATGTGGTGCTCTTCTGTGATGTGTTCTGTATTATCATTAATGATGATAATAATAATAATAGTAATAATAATAACAACAACAATAGTAATAATAACTACAGTAATGATAATAATAATAATAATAATAATAATAATAATAATAATAATAATAATAATAATAATAATAATAATAATAATAACAATGATAATAATAATAATAGTAATAATAGTAATAATAATAATAATAATTATGATAATCATAGTAATGATAATAATAATAATAATAATAATAATAATAATAATAATAATAATAATAATAATAATAATAATGATCAGTTTGTTGGCAAGAACACGAAGCCAAAGGTTGAAAATAGATAAGAGATAATTACATACATACAACAAAGGCCACCGGGCTTTTAGCAAGGAAAGAGGGAGTTACACACACACTCTTTTAACCAAGCATCAAACGTCACTCATGTGTTTACAGTTGAAAAATCAAACTCTTATTTGAAGCGGTTTGTACGAGCACAGATGAATTCGATGCGGTAGTTGTATTGAACTGCAACGTAGGAACGTGGGATCTCAAAATGCAGGAGGTGACTGACGGTGGCGAGGATGATGCAAGGGCTTCTTTCCAAACCATCGTATGATGAAGTTCAGGTGATGGCTGGCGAGAGCTGAGAGGACCAATGTTGCGCTCCTTGTTTCTTGAAAGAAGTGGTAAGAGTAAACGAGTATGGAGATCTCGTCTGCCTTTTTCCTGCACATTCTAGAATAGCCCCCCCCCCCCCCCACCACAACCACCACCACCCTCCCCTCACTCCTTTATGTTGTATGTGGTAGATAGGGAGGTACACCAGACCGGGAGGTTGGCACGGGTGAGTATGGGAAAAGAGGAAAGTTAAGTACATGTTCTCGAATTTGGACACCGGAGGAGAAGACCAATGATCTCAGGTCTGTGGCGAATGATAAAGAGACGACAGCTGGGGTGACCTGATGATGGTGTTGATGCGTTCCATCCAGTTTACGTTATCATCTAAGACTCTCTCTTAGAGTGACACCAAGAAGCTTGGTGGACTAAACAACCTGGACGGGTGTGGCCTAAGCTTCGTAAGACAGATGCGGGTGGAATAACATGATTAAGGGCCAGGCTCATATTGCATAATCACAGCCTTGGTCTGAGTGATGGTCGCAATGGTGGTGGCGTTAGCTCAGCTCTGGAGATATGTTAATGGGTGTGTGCTGGAGGTGCTGTGCAGCCGAGAGAGACGTTGTCGAACGTGACTCCAGTAACAGAGTCGTTCAAAGGGCTTCCAAAGAGCAGGAGCACCTATATGGGGTCTCGTTTACGGAGATGAGGTAACGCAAGGGTCCCCATCTTTTTATCTATTTATTTTTTTTTTTGAGCTCTGCCAAACCCATCGGGTGAGGGACTGGAAACGTCAAGTAACGACACACGGAAACGTATAGCCTGGATAAGAGATTTCCAGGCAGAGCCATGTTAGCAGTTTCATTCACGACTAGTTTATGAATGACTGGAGTTAGAAGCTTTGGTTGAAGTCAGTGGAGGCGAGAGCCACAGAGGTCTTGCGTCTCCCTCTCTCTAGGTTGCGCCAGAGATTGTCTACGAAGCTGAGTAGGTGGTAGAGGAGGTCTTGATCGATTACAGAACTATTGACAATCCATGATAACAGACATGTATGTCCGCCAGAGATTGTCTACGAAGCTGACTAGGTGGTAGAGGAGATAATCATCTGCATAAACCCAGTTGGATACAAAACTTTCCTAAAGTAAGCTGGGGCTCGAGGTGAGGGCAAGGTGTCGTACTTCACTTAAGACATTGTCGGGTGTGTTGACGTGGGTTGTGGGTAGACATAACGCGACGCCTTCCAAGAGCCAAAAGGACATTTTGACTGATTGGTGGATGCAATGACGATGGAACCGAAAGGTTTAGTAAGTTGCACAGTTTCACAAGTAAGTAAGCCACCGCGTGCAGTAGAGCACTATACATCGAAGGTATACAGCCGTGAAATTCCTCTTTGCTTGTGATAAATAATAAATTAATGAAATAAAATAAAAAACGTTTGCTGAATTTAGACAGCACATTCGGCTTAAAATACACAGGTGGGGTATTACGGATATTACAAAAATGAGAGGTCATTACAGTAACTATTTTACTGATCATTAAAAAAAGCTGAGGATCAAGAGGGAGGGGGGTGTGTAGCTGAATACTACCACGCTATGAACAAGCACACAAGTGAGGCACATCTACACAGTCAGGGCGGCAGATACACAGGAAGATCTACAGATAAAACACTAAGGCTTATTATACCGTATGCACCTAGTGATAACTCGTGGAACATGACGCGATGAAAAGCTAAAATAATATAGTCGTTGACATACCATATGCCGTGACCAGAAAATATAACTGAGGTGCTTGCTTTCAAGAATTGTTCACGATGTTCATAAATGGTAGGTACAGAACAGGTCTTACTTACATCTGTCTATACAAGCTCTGATGGGGGCAGGAGTCGATCGTGGTGATGGACGTCGGTCCGTGGCGGTATTGCGCACGATGACGCGGGTGTGTTAGGAATGTATTGCTAAACTACCGTGTGCGCGTTATGTGTTAGCATATTTGATCTCTCTCTCTCTCTCTCTCTCTCTCTCTCTCTCTCTCTCTCTCTCTCTCTCTCTCTCTCTCTCTCTGTGCGCACTTTTCCCTTTAGTTACAGACCCCTACTAGGCTTTATCTCTTTCGCTACATTTACCCTCTCACTTCACATTGTCTTCCTCAGCAATAAGATTCCTTAGTCTTATGCCAAAGTCTCTTTTTTTTTTTACAATCTCCATTTCACTACATGACTCATTCCATCATCTCATTATTTTGTCTCATCGACCAGCCTGTGTCGGTCTCATAATCTATCTCATCATATACAAGTATACATTTTTTCTCTCTCTAACGTCTGTTACGCTTTCTTCAAAGCCATTGCAATATTCCTGTCAACTCGAACATTCTTTTTCACTTTTCACGCTTCCCCTCCACCTTTTTCAGGCAGCGATATTTACTACGCGGCAACCCCATTCTCCCTCAAGCAGTCCCGGATGAAGAATAAAAATAATAAGCAGTTAAACTAGCAACATGGGCCACATGCATAGTGTATGCGGTCTTAGAATTATCTTTGACACCTGAAGAAGGTGTTATATTTTTCGGTTTGTGGATGAAACTTTCGTTGACGCTGGCTCTTAATGACCCTTGGCAGTTAATAACAGGCCTAAAACCCAAACAACCAATCAACCAACCATGATAATCGGTTAAACTGGCAAGATTATAAAACCTACGTACAGAGTAAAAAAAAAAAAACATTATGGAATTAATGTACATTAAGTGAAAAGATGAAACGCGACATGTCAGTGTGTGTGTGTGTGTGTGTGTGTGTAAGATATAGAGTAAGGGAAACGCTTGCAAGGACTGGGCATCACTCCGTGAATTATTCAACAATCTAAGTAGTAAGGGAACTGTTTACAATGACAGGGCAACAAATGATCATGTTAGAAGACAGATCAAACGTGTACGGCCCGATCGAAATTTTCGTCCGTTACAACTGACCCTAACTGAATTTTCGTCCGTTACAACTGACCCTAACTGAATTTTCTTTCTTTATTTTTTTGAGAACAACCACTGTCCCAGGGGTATCTACGTTACACAGCCACTGATGTGACAGGATGATATTCTAGAACATACCAAAAAGATAAAAGTCTACCAAGTATGCCCTTTCAAGGCGACAAACTGCCCAAAACAAAGTCTTTACCTTTCGAACGAGAACATCGCTAGGCTTTCACAGTGAAACCAACCTTCAGCGTCGCTCGCACTTGTGGCGCAGAGAGAGAGAGAGAGAGAGAGAGAGAGAGAGAGAGAGAGAGAGAGAGAGAGAAACCTGTTAGTAACAGAGCCTCAGTGGTTGTGGTGGCTAGTATCGCTCCAACGCCACCCTCTGTTTATCAGAGTCCTATCACTCATGTCTGGGGCTGATCACCTCATTTCACTGTGCCCACCGTGGGATAATCTAATCATCTAACCGTCATCACCTTAATGACCTCGTTGACACAAACTTGGCAACAGACCTTTGTCGACAACTAACATTTTTCAGATCAAGTTCTGAAGGTCCAACAAAAGTGCAATAGTGGTCGTACATATGAGAATTGTTTATCTACTTATTTGACTGTCAGGTTCATCAATACCTTTCACATAAATTCATATCAATTCATTGGAAGCTAGCCCTATCAGATGTCCGGTGTTCGAGATAAGATTAATTAAGATTAGACTCGCTCTCACTACGCTAACCATAGCGCTACGAGGTATAGAAAACGGTTCCTATCGAGCCAGTCGTTTGAAACTCATTAACGTGATACGAAAAATAAAATTACGACCATCTACAATTTCTCTGTACGGGGGAACATTATCATAAAATGTTACTTGTGCTGTGAGAAATGCAACATAACTAATAATACATTCTAAACGTTTATTTTCAGAGAGAAAAGTGTGATCAATAAGGAAGTGTTGCACAAACACCATCACAACACAGCAGTCGGGGCATCTAAGAAGTTGTACTGTGTTTAAGTCTTTCTGAAACTACCCCTGGACTTGAGTAGAAATATTTTCTTTTTAACTTTATAATCAGAAGAAATACTGTTTGATTTTTTGTCTCATATTTTTCTCGCTCAGAAACTTTATATCAACTATTTCCTTTTTTGATAAATTCATATCAGATCAAGTAATATAAAAAGAAGAGGACGAAGATTAAAGTACGCAATTTGTTCCTTGATAATATGACTACAGTAATGAACAACTGGACCTTGTTGGTCGATCAGCCTAAATAACCAACCAACCAGCGAGAAGTTGCAACTTTCCTGTACGAAGAGAAAAACAAGTCGTCACAAACGAACTAGAAAATGTGCCTTCTTAAGTACTTAGTAGGAGACTTACTGATTAGTTTAGCCTTGTTCATGGCCATATATATATATATATATATATATATATATATATATATATATATATATATATATATATATATATATATATTATATACTAGGCTGCTGACTATAGGAAAGCGTTCAATGCCTTGAAAAAGGTAGGCTTACTGGGGACTTATGAGAAAGCAGTGATCAAAACCAAGGCTTTAAACCATCTTTAAAAGAAAAAAAAATTTAATGAATCCTAATCTCTTAATGAAACATGATGAGTTTTCGTCAAACGTGATACCATTTCTCCTCCGTCGTAAAGCGGACTCAGATAACTAGAGGGAAAGTTAAGAACACGTCGTTATGAACACTTCACAGCTGACATGATGACTTAGGGGGAAAAAGTGCTGAAGGGAGAGAGTCCTTGAGAGCGGAGCGTTCAAGTGAAATTTAGGAGACGGGGAGAAAAGTGGGAATTAAAACCAGGTTCTCCCAAGGATCAAATTACCAATGACAGCGACAACCTATCAATGTTGGTCCACACTGACTAGACAGGTCTCTCTCTCTCTCTCTCTCTCTCTCTCTCTCTCTCTCTCTCTCTCTCTCTCTCTCTCTCTCTCTCTCTCGGCAACGGGACATCCTCATGAAGGCCCCGTCCTCGGAATATTAATGCACGAACATTTTTATGTATATTCAGTCGCCTCCTTGTTACTGGAACGGTAAAGGGTGTGGAGGATACCTAATGATGTGCAGTAAAAGGAGCAAGTTTTGTCTCAGCAGAGCCACTTTTATAATGTTTCTAGAAACAGTGAAGGTTTTCTATGCAAAGGAGATACCTTAATTTCTCTCTGACAAACAAACATGCACTCTGCAATTAGATGGGCCTGAACGGGTCTCTCCTACGGTTCTGCAGGGCTGCTACCCAACCATTTATTTCAAAACCTGTGTTGGTTGTACTGCGTGTAGTGTTTCATAGTGAACAGTGGTGTTCCTGTGCACTCTAGGACGTAATGCAAATGGGGGACGTGTTGGTGCACGGTGGAGCTGTGCACTTTAGGACGTAATGCAACTGGGGGATGTGGTGGTGCACGGTGTAGCTGTACACTCCAGGACGTAATGCAGCTGGGGGATGTGGTGGTGCACAGTGGAGCTGTGCACTCTAGGACGTAATGCAAATGGGGGACGTGTTGGTGCACGGTGTAGCTGTACACTCTAGGATGTAACGCAGCTGAGGGATGTGTTGGTGTACGGTGTAGCTGTTCACTCTAGGAGGATGTGGTGGTGCACGGTGTAGCTGTACACTCTAGGACGTACCACAGCTGGGGGATGTGGTGGTGCACGGTGTAGCTGTACACTCTAGGACGTAATGCAGCTGGGGGACGTGTTGATGCACGGTCTAGCTGTGCACTTCAGGGCGTCATGCAGCGAGGAATGCGATCCACAGTCATGATAATCACGTGAACGCTGCACTGGCTAGTCTTGCTACCAGCTGCACGCATATCTGAGGGGAAGGATGGCTCTCTCTCTCTCTCTCTCTCTCTCTCTCTCTCTCTCTCTCTCTCTCTCTCTCTCTCTCTCTCTCCAGTAGGCAGACAGCCGTCGACCAGGGAGGTACATTGCCGGTACCACCCGCCCGGTTATTGAGAGGGTGAGTGGCGTGTATGCAGTGTGAGCCACCGCTTCAGTGGCTATCCAGTTTCACGCTTTAGACCCAGGTTTCTATCTTTAAGCTTCATCCAGACGTGAGCTGCTACGATTAACTTCACTAGTATACAATCACGCCATCTCTCAAAATAACAAAGGGCAACACGTCATTCACACGACTCGTCCCAACTCATCAACTCTTATATTTTCCTGCGGTGAGCGCTACACGCTAGTGAGCCCCCACCTTTTTGGGCCAAAATCTCGTCGTAAACATGGCTGGCGTTGGTACAGGAGTGGCTGGATGGCGTAAACCAGGTTACCGACGGTGACCCACTGGTGACACGGGCCTGGTGAAAGACCAGGTCGTCTCCCCTCACCAGACCTTCTCCCGAATTCTTTTTCTTAGCCTCCGTCTGCCCCGAGGTTCACACACATGCACCTGTGCCACGTCTACACATAAACAGCTGAGGTCCGACAGACTTGTTTCGTCAGCTCCGTCATTGCCATAGATTCCCACACATCGATGTATCTAATTCGCCAACACTCTCCGCGGAGGCTTCGTCACTTGGCCGATAAGGCGATTGTCGACTCGACATTTTGTCACTTGGGGCTGACGCAATCTATCGCTTCCAACGGATGACTTCGAGGACCATCTATCTGTCCGGGGGTTCTTGGACGTCAGTGAGAACTTCCTAAATGGACACATCAACTCCGTAGGAAGTGAGAAGCCTGCCTATACGTAGCCTCTTCAACAGCCAGCGTTATCACACTAGATGGTGTTAAGATTAGCCCAGTCTCCCACCTGGCATGGGTCCTGATGTCTCGTTTTCAGTTCTCTAATGCTTCTGTGGATGTTGTTAAAGAGGTCGCTAGGGCGTCTCCATCAAGCCAGCGCGCAAGACATTGTCTTGTTACGCTACGTTTTCTTAATGGTGTTGGCTTTTAAATGTTGCTATCATCGCCAAATATCAGACAAATGAACATCCTGCTCTCCGTTTTTTAATTTTGTTTTGTTGTCGTTGGTCTCTGTGGTGTAGCGGTTAGCGTTGCTGACCATGGCATTATCAAGGGCCGCCCGGGGTCGAGCGCATATCTTCGAATCATGGTTACGGCAGGCGGTACGCTGTCAACCCGCCGTTCATCCCCCATGGTTGTTTTTCGATGAAATGGGTAATGGCTCAGGGTGTATATATATATATATATATATATATATATATATATATATATATATATATATATATATATATAT
>NC_092225.1:91964668-91979668 GCF_036320965.1 Panulirus ornatus | reverse complement strand
GACTGAATAAAATGGTCAAACAGGTTCACCTTTGCTTCGTCGCCGTGTGAGTTTAGGTGTCGGGCGCAGCTCCAGCCGGTGGTCGGGTAGCCTATCACCAACCGGTCCAGTAGTTAAGACACGTCCAGACAAACATAATCATTCGATACATATTCTGGGTATCACTTATTTACCATTATTTCTCAGGTCGGCCGATACTATCAGGAGTTAATGACGGTCATTAAGGCTTCAGACGTCTTAAGTGTACGTATAATCAAAAGTAAGAGGCACAACAACAAAAAAATCTTTTTATGTTAGGACCTTGAAAAGCACGTCACACTGAGCCACACTGACGCTCATTCAGATAAAATTTTCATGGTAACTTCAAGAAGCTGATAAATTTAAAGATAAAAGTTGCGCAAAGTGAGGTAGAAAGAAGTTAATTCTTCCAGACGGAGCAAAAGTTTGGTCTAATTCCTGTGCAGAACACTTCAGTAACTTGGGTGTTCCGCTGCAGCTAGAACGAACCAAGCGTTAAGATCAATAATCTATGTTCTTGCTCTTTGTATTATTTTTGTGGCGGGGCTGAGCCTGACGTGTGTGTATGACGAGGTTAGAAAACAAGTGAAGACGAACTCTCTCTCTCCTGAGTATGAATCGCGTGTCGGGAGGAAGTGGAGAGGGAGGGGTATACCATTCCCATAGGCGTCAGTAATGGTGTTTACATCTTAATGGTGGTAAGAAAAGACTGACTTTGTACTGAAGGAAGGCAGAAGAAAACACTATCGACGTGGACACAGATCTCTTTGCTTAACAGAACTACTTTACTGAAAAGGAGTTGGCATAAACCCGGCTGCTCACTGAGAGTGGGAAGGGTTTGTTCTGAGAGAGAGAGAGAGAGAGAGAGAGAGAGAGAGAGAGAGAGAGAGAGAGAGAGAGAGAGAGGAGTCATATCCCCCCCCCCCCCCTCTAGCTCTCCCGAGAAAGGGCAGACACCCCGCGCGCCACCGCCACCCGCTGTGCCATGAAGGCTATGGTGACGTGAACGACCTTGACACTCGCCTCCTGCGGTGAGGACTCGCCTTCACCAACGCCAGTCATCGTTCACCAACCTCGAAATCAGCTGTAGCTTCCCACCACTAAGCACACAAGCTTCCCAGGAGAAAGCAACAACTCGACCGGGTACTTACCATGTCTCGTCTCGCACCACAGACGCAAGAACGCAAAAAAAAAATCTTGTTGCTAGGTTGTGTCGAGAGGCCGCCGCGTGAGTAACCTGTTGCTGGGGATGACCGCTCGGAGGGGAGACATGGTGTGTGGGCAAGCCCGTAGCCACACTACCCTCAGGCCCTGGGCGCGGCCAGGATCCCCATGCAGTAGGGTCAGCGTCCCTGCTTGACCCAGACTCTCGCCGAGGAGGGAACTGGCCAGGCGGCTTCTCACAACAAGAGCTCGGGGACGGTGGCCAAGGTGACTCCCAGCGCGTGCGTGTGGGTCGGGAGCTCGCAGCCGTACACCCTCACCCTAACAGTGAATAGCTAGCACTGAGGCGGCCAAGGAGAGGAGGGCGGGCCGGGGTCTGGCAACACCATCCCCCTCCGCCGGCCCGTCCCGACCCACCAGGCTCATGGCTGCTCTCGCTCGCCTCGCTCCCAAAAATCTCTCAAAGCCAATATCGTCCTCCACCTCCTTCACTCTCTCTCTCTCTCTCTCTCTCTCTCTCTCTCTCTCTCTCTCTCTCTCTCTCTCTCTCTCATACATTTCTCCCGCGCCTGTCCATAGTCTTCAACTCTCCTCTTCATTCACTCTTCTCCTGGTCTTCTCCCTCACCCTTTCTCTCCCTCCCTAACCCTGCTGGCTCTCGCCCACTCTCTCCTTCTCCCCTCCCCCGCTCACTTAGCTTCACCTAATCCTAATGACCCTCCCTCATCCGGTCCTCCCAATGCCCCAGTCGAGCGAGGGAGGGTGCTCACCTCCCCATCCCTCGCACATGTAGCGCATTCTCTCCTCTTCCTCCTCCCCTAACGGTGAGCCCCCTTCTACCATGCTTCTCTCCCTTCGCTACCTGCTCTTCCTCCCACATGACCCCGTGCTCTGACCCCTCACAGCTGAAAAGGCCTTACACAAGACCTCATCACAGCTTCGATTAAGACCATCGCTGAGAACGACGACTCCAGACCCGGAAAACCTTTACGGCACTGGACATGGAAAGGAAAACCCATTCCTTTCGGAACATCCCTGGACGACCGTGCCTTTGCCAAACCAGCTCACACTCACTCCTCACAGAAGATAACAATGACCCTTTTTTTAAAAGAGGATCAAACCTTACTCTCCTCAACTGAGTCACAGACATAACGAGGGTATTGTACGTTGACCACCAACATGACCTTCCATACTTGTCAAATAGATTACATATATATATATATATATATATATATATATATATATATATATATATATATATATATATATATATATCAATGAACCCCTGACTCTCTGCGTGCACAATCACAGCATGCCATCACCAACCAGTCTTTACCGTAAGTGGGCCCAGCGTTAGCGTTCCGGTCATGTGCCCATCCCGACGGCATCGAATACCAATTCATCCTACTACACCTGACCTGCAAACGGGCACCACCCATCCCTCCCTCCCCCTGGAACATCATACCTCTCACAATTGATTACGTCCATTACCATACCGGCCGGCTCAGTTTTCATCTCCTTCCCCACGACTTCTATGTTAGTTGGTATATTCGGTACCTACCAGCGTACCAGACAACGAACTGCTTTATATATGGTAATTGGACCGTTATAAGACCCGTGGGGATTACATAATGCCCAGAGCGCGAACCTCATCGTTCACTTCGAGCGAGAGAAATTTGCCAGCTGGTCCATCTCAACCTGCTGTCAAATGTGAAGTATTTTCGTGGCCGTGAGATCAACAGTCCAACCTTCGCTGGGCTGTGATCCGTTGTATGACTCCAAATCAATCAGTTCTTAAAACACTCTCAGGAGAAAGCGGTCCCAGCAGCTAGTCTGTGATCCGTAGTTTGACTCTAAATCAGTACTTGAAACACTCTCAGGAGAAATCAGTCTCAGCTGCTAAGCAGTGATCCGTAGTTTGACTCTAAATCAGCATTTGAAACACTCTCAGGAGAAAGCGTTTCGTACTGGAAGTCTCTCTTCTTTTCTCCGATGTTTTCTCTGCCTTCTTCTTGAAACCGGAAATATTAATCAAGGAAACTAGTTCAGTTGCTACTGATACCCTTACATGCAAGAGAAACGAGTCATGACTATGTTCATAACCTTGAAAAAGAAAAGGAAAGAAATGATAAAAGAAAAAGTTTTGCTGCCAGCACCTGCCACCAGGCTTGGTCAACCACGAGCTTCGTACTCACCGCAGGAGACTGCTATGACTTTACACCTACAGGGAGTTGCTTTTAGCCCTAGAGCATTATCCTTGGGGTCTGTCCAACCCGACACTCTCAGAGTTCTTTTGCTTTTTACGGGGTTTCCCATATGCGTACGACGCCGTGGGTCCCGACTCCTCCCCTCCACCTTCGGTTCTTGTTCAAACATCTCCGAGGTACGGTGCGTCACTCTATGTTCCTACTTATGTGTGTGTTTTATTACGTTCGGGTCAGGGTAGAACCATGGATAGTGATGGTGTGTGGGATACATAGCCTTTTAGTAATAAATGCCTCCTATATAAAGACCTACGATGAAGGTTTTGTATTACGTTGATAAGAGTAATATATGTATATATTTTTTTTCATATTTTTTTCGGTTTAATTTTGTTTCTTTCACAATAACCACATCCATCAATGTTTTATTCATTTTAGTATCTAAATAAGGTAAAATAAAGCTAAGAGTTCGTGTTAATTTTTTTTTGTTTCTGTTTCCAATAAATTACAATTAGAACGATTTTCTTTTATTTGTCCACACGTTGGACCTAAGGGAAATGAAATAACCCTAACCCGTCGCCGAAAGTGTTCTAGAGTTTGACACCTAATAGCTGTAGTATTAGGCACGACTGTAATATACACCTTAGCCTAGCCTATTCGAGGGAGATAGACGAACAGCGAGAGTCGGTTAGATTTAACGATGTGCGCTACACTCACGGCAGGATGAGGCACATTCTTCGTGAAGGCTATATACACACTTTATTCACGAGGAGTTAAGAGCTTCATTTCTAGCTTAGCACCGAACTTGTTCATGGTCCCAGACAGAACGGGTGTAGCAGAGCACTCCACCCGCCCGCCATATCTAGGTCTCTTGACATACACGAGATAATATTTCCAAGCTCGCTCGCTCGCTCGCTCGCCCTTAAGTTTGCAGACTTACCGTAGCCAGCCCCAGACTGCGTCTTATGCCCGCGACGGTAACCCCCTTTCAAAAGCCCTACGACCACAGGCTTACGAGTAGATCGCTGCTTAAGGCTGACGCTCCGCCTCCAAGCCTCCCCGGGACAGAAGTCCTCTTCTGTGCACCACCTGGTTGAGATAGAATTCATTTCTGATAAAGGATAATTTCCTTTATATCCTTTGTCCACGAGTACAAGCAGTTACACTATAATAGCCCTAGGTCCCGAGAAAGACCAATGAGAAAGGCATCGAAACTATCAGGCAGTGAGAGAGCGTCACAGTCATTATCATAACGACCCTGCTCAGTTTTCATCTCCCCTCACACGACTTCTATGTAAGTAGGTATATATTCGGTGTTTACCAACGTGCCAGACAACGAACTGCTTTACATATGGTAATGGACCGTTATAAGGCCCGTGGGGATGAATTACATAGTGCTTAGAACGTGAATAACCCCGCCGTTCACTTCGAGCGAGAGAGCGAGCTACTTACATAGTGCTTAGAACGTGAATAACCTCGCCGTTCAGTTCGAGCGAGAGAGCGAGCTACGGAGAACTATGGTCCCCGTGCATTCCAAGGGTCTGCTCAGCTCAGCACCTGAGAGTCTAAACGCTTGAACGTTACATTAAAGAGCGCCCTAAAATTAGTGGTTTTAAGGTATGAGGCATCAAGAATTTTGCGATCGCTTCTCCAATGTCTCTCAGGAAGAAGACCCATGTGTCTCCGACTAGACAGCGCACCGACAGATTCAAGAATTCATTTGCACCACAAAACATTCAACTGTTTAACCATCTAAAGACGCTGTAACGCCTTTATGATATAGCTTCTGAGTGAAATAGATGATTAGGTGATATTTTATGTGGTACTTTTATATTTTATAATTTCATTCTATAATTCTTATACTTTCTAACCTTGAACTGAGCTCCTAGCCATAAAGAATTTCATTTTGTATCATGTATACAATTTGACAATAAAGACATCTTATCTTACACAGAGTTTGCTGTAGTCTGAGCCATGTACATAACTTCCGACAAGTAACTAGTCTCATGAAACCATCAAAATCGTTGTGTATCCTGTGAATCCTACGACTTGCAATCACACGTATGCAATAACACGTACTCTGAGCATCTGTGTTATTTTGTCAGTACTAGTATATTACGTATATTATGTATCTTATACTTGACGTACTTTTACCTTCATTTATAATGTTGTCAGCGTCTGTATAACGTTTCAATCATTATCAGTCTTGTATCTGAGTGGGTTCAGATACTGTGTATACGCTGTATGTTTACATATACCTTGGCCTCTGAATTATCACCGTTTTCGTTATCATGACTTCCGATTTCTTTTCCGAAAAGGGCGAGAACTCTCTGGCTGGATCTCTGAGCCCATCTGTCTACCTCCATATTTCGATGCATTGTGCTCAGTCTACGCACTTAACTTCAGTCTATGCACTTAACTTGTCTCCACCTACTCTCTGTTACATACCCTTCACCTAAACTGACTACATAAAATTGGGACAAAATGAGAAGACTCTGAGTTCAAATTACGAGACACTTTCAGGTGTCTGAAGTGCTCCTGTCTGACCTGAGGAACACCTCCTGTTGTCATGTAAATCGAAATTCCCCTCGTGAGGTATACACAAGCTTAGCACCGCTATGAAACTGCTCTCCACATCATCATCCACTGGCATGTGTGAGCGAGACCTGTCTGTTGCCTCAGAGACTTTGCAGACATCGTAACCATATATAAGATGACTTTGTTAACTTTACGAGTGGTGCTCCGTATCAATGAAGCAGCCCTCTCATCTTATCCCGAACGGTCCAAACGAAGGGTTTGTGAAGCTTCCCAGTAGGCCCTCTGGTCTACGTCACCTTAGGCCAGAGGCTAGAGGTCGCGCGCGCGCGCGCACACACACACACACACACACACACACACACACACACACACACACACACGGCGACTAGGTAAAATAGAATTAAAGAATATGTGTGCGTGTGTGTGTGTGTGTGTGTGTGTGTGTATACGAGTGGATGGGCCATTCTTCCTCTACTTCTTGGCGCTACCTCGCTGACGAGAGAAACAGCGATTAAGTATATATATATATATATATATATATATATATATATATATATATATATATATATATATATATATATCTTTCATACTTTTCATCATTTCCCGCGATAGCAAGGTAGCGTTAAACAGAGGACTGGGCCTTTGAGGGAATATCCTCACCTTGCCCCCTTCTCTGTTCCTTCTTTTGGAAAATTAAAATAACAAAGAGAAAGAGAGAGGGGAGGATTTCCAGCCACCCGCTCCCTCCCCTTTTAGTCGCCTTCTACGACACGCAGGGAATACGTGGGAAGTATTCTCCCCTATCCATCCCCAGGCATTCTGTCGAGGGTTTCGACACTTACTTCAGAAGTATTCATCTTAAGAGCCACTTCATCTTTCCTGTAGGGGCGGTTCATGGATTTTTGGTCGATATATTCTTAAAATATTTCCAGGAATACCAGCAGTTCTAACTGGTCTAGTTCTAGTTCTAATACTTTTGACTTTTGTATCTGCTGCCACGTCTGAATTCATCCCATATATTATTCTTCCGTCTAGACAGTCCAACTGCAGCATCTTTAGCTTTTTATAGCACACTTCAGGTACTCTATCCCCTTAAATTTTACTTTTGAAGTGTTTCTGTATTGTCGCTAACTTATGAACTTCAGCAGTATTTAACAATGCTTCATATATTTATGTTCAACAATTTTATCGTCAGCATTCTCTCTCTCGTCAAGCAAGTTTTCGTAATCATTCCACTCATTCCTCTCCTCAATAGGCTCCTTGTGGCAACTAAGAGCCCCAATAATTTTCTCATTTTCTATCTCTTCTGTCGGTCCAGTTTTGGGTGTGACTATTACATTCACAATCGTTCCATAGATTAATCATTTTAAGTGACTATTACATTCACAATCGTTCCATAGCTTAATCATTTCAAATGTATTTTCATTATATTCCATCAGCTTTTCCTCTGTCCATATACATATTTAGATCCAACTCTTTTTGCATGTTCCTTTTGTCTTCGATTCTATCATTTCACTGACCCTGGTGTCATCTTCAGAAACATCTGGTTAGAATATCCTTTACTCACTGTCAGTATTATGATATAAAGTATTATGTCTAGTACTGCTCTCTGTGGCGGACATGATAAAGCATCATCTTTATCTCCGTGTCTTTCCTTTCAATTACATTGTACTGCACTGTATCTGAAAGGAATATTGTATGCATAATCTGCTATGATTCTTTACATTTTGTATGAAATTATCAAACACTGACATATTTCAGCTTTTGTTTATGAAGGATAACTTGACAGTGGTTCAGTCGTACAATATAGGCCTATTGTTATGAATTGTAATTTCTATAGATTTTGAGGTTAATGTAAGTTCGTCTGAACGATGAGTTCTAAAGGCAAAATGTTTGTTGGAGAAAGTCTTCATTGTCAAATTTACGTCTCACCTTTCTGTCTAAGATAGTTTCAATTACAGCAATTATTATTATCTTTGGATGTTTGTGCTAGATGCATTAAGTTGCTGTGATATCTTCCCCGAAGGAGAGGATATAACTATACAAATCCTCTTCCTCAGTATGTCATCTATGTATTTTGTCAAAAGTACACCACTGATAAGCGACCTGCTAAGCTTCGTCTTGGCGAATCTTTACATACACATATTTATCACACACACACACTGAAATATATACATCTTAATATATATATATATATATATATATATATATATATATATATATATATATTATTTTTTTTTTATTATACTTTGTCGCTGTCTCCCGCGTTTGCGAGGTAGTGCAAGGAAACAGACGAAAGAAATGGCCCAACCCACCCCCATACACATGTATATACATACGTCCACACACGCAAATATACATACCTACACAGCTTTCCATGGTTTACCCCAGCCGCTTCACATGCCTTGATTCAATCCACTGACAGCACGTCAACCCCGGTATACCACATCAATCCAATTCACTCTATTCCTTGCCCTCCTTTCACCCTCCTGCATGTTCAGGCCCCGATCACACAAAATCTTTTTCACTCCATCTTTCCACCTCCAATTTGGTCTCCCTCTTCTCCTCGTTCCCTCCACCTCCGACATATATATCCTCTTGGTCAATCTTTCCTCACTCATTCTCTCCATGTGCCCAAACCACTTCAAAACACCCTCTTCTGCTCTCTCAACCACGCTCTTTTTATTTCCACACATCTCTCTTACCCTTACGTTACTCACTCGATCAAACCACCTCACACCACACATTGTCCTCAAACATCTCATTTCCAGCACATCCATCCTCCTGCGCACTACTCTATCCATAGCCCACGCCTCGCAACCATACAACATTGTTGGAACCACTATTCCTTCAAACATACCCATTTTTGCTTTCCGAGATAATGTTCTCGACTTCCACACATTCTTCAAGGCCCCCAGAATTTTCGCCCCCTCCCCCACCCTATGATCCACATCCGCTTCCATGGTTCCATCCGCTGCCAGATCCACTCCCAGATATCTAAAACACTTCACTTCCTCCAGTTTTTCTCCATTCAAACTCACCTCCCAATTGACTTGACCCTCAACCCTACTGTACCTAATAATCTTGCTCTTATTCACATTTACTCTTAACTTTCTTCTTCCACACACTTTACCAAACTCAAGTCACCAGCTTCTGCAGTTTCTCACATGAATCAGCCACCAGCGCTGTATCATCAGCGAACAACAACTGACTCACTTCCCAAGCTCTCTCATCCCCAACAGACTTCATACTTGCCCCTCTTTCCAAAGCTCTTGCATTTACCTCCCTAACAACCCCATCCATAAACAAATTAAACAACCATGGAGACATCACACACCCCTGCCGCAAACCTACATTCACTGAGAACCAATCACTTTGTATGGGTTTTCAGAAAAGAAGAGTGAATGTTGGGGTGAAGAGGGTGGTGAGAGTAAGTGACCTTGGGAAGGAGACCTGTGTGAGGAAGTACCAGGAGAGACTGAGTACAGAATGGAAAAAGGTGAGAACAATGGAAGTAAGGGGAGTGGGGGAGGAATGGGATGTATTTAGGGAATCAGTGATGGATTGCGCAAAAGATGCTTGTGGCATGAGAAGAGTGGGAGGTGGGTTGATTAGAAAGGGTAGTGAGTGGTGGGATGAAGAAGTAAGAGTATTAGTGAAAGAGAAGAGAGAGGCATTTGGACGATTTTTGCAGGGAAAAAATGCAATTGAGTGGGAGATGTATAAAAGAAAGAGACAGGAGGTCAAGAGAAAGGTGCAAGAGGTGAAAAAAAGGGCAAATGAGAGTTGGGGTGAGAGAGTATCATTAAATTTTAGGGAGAATAAAAAGATGTTCTAGAAGGAGGTAAATAAAGTGCGTAAGACAAGGGAGCAAATGGGAACTTCAGTGAAGGGTGCAAATGGGGAGGTGATAACAAGTAGTGGTGATGTGAGAAGGAGATGGAGTGAGTATTTTGAAGGTTTGTTGAATGTGTTTGATGATAGAGTGGCAGATATAGGATGTTTTGGTCGAGGTGGTGTGCAAAGTGAGAGTGTTGGGGAAAATGATTTGGTAAACAGAGAAGAGGTAGTGAAAGCTTTGCGGAAGATGAAAGCCGGCAAGGCAGCAGGTTTGGATGGTATTGCAGTGGAATTTCTTAAAAAAGGGGGTGAATGTATTGTTGACTGGTTGGTAAGGTTATTTAATGTATGTATGACTCATGGTGAGGTGCCTGAGGATTGGCGGAATGCGTGCATAGTGCCATTGTACAAAGGCAAAGGGGATAAGAGTGAGTGCTCAAATTACAGAGGTATAAGTTTGTTGAGTATTCCTGGTAAAGTATATGGGAGGGTATTGATTGAGAGGGTGAAGGCATGTACAGAGCATCAGATTGGGGAAGAGCAGTGTGGTTTCAGAAGTGGTAGAGGATATGTGGATCAGGTGTTTGCTTTGAAGAATGTATGTGAGAAATACTTAGAAAAGCAAATGGATTTGTATGTAGCATTTATGGATCTGGAGAAGGCATATGATAGAGTTGATAGAGATGCTCTGTGGAAGGTATTAAGAATATATGGTGTGTGAGGAAAGTTGTTAGAAGCAGTGAAAAGTTTTTATCGAGGATGTAAGGCATGTGTACGTGTGTATATATATATATATATATATATATATATATATATATATATATATATATATATATATATATATATATATTGTTGTATGGTTGCGAGGCGTGGGCTATGGATAGAGTTGTGCGCAGGAGGATGGATGTGCTGGAAATGAGATGTTTGAGGACAATGTGTGGTGTGAGGTGGTTTGATCGAGTAAGTAACGTAAGGGTAAGAGAGATGTGTGGAAATAAAAAGAGCGTGGTTGAGAGAGCAGAAGAGGGTGTTTTGAAATGGTTTGGGCACATGGAGAGAATGAGTGAGGAAAGATTGACCAAGAGGATATATGTGTCGGAGGTGGAGGGAACGAGGAGAAGAGGGAGACCAAATTGGAGGTGGAAAGATGGAGTGAAAAAGATTTTGTGTGATCGGGGCCTGAACATGCAGGAGGGTGAAAGGAGGGCAAGGAATAGAGTGAATTGGAGCGATGTGGTATACAGGGGTTGACGTGCTGTCAGTGGATTGAATCAAGGCATGTGAAGCGTCTGGGGTAAACCATGGAAAGCTGTGTAGGTATGTATATTTGCGTGTGTGGACGTGTGTATGTACGTGTGTATGGGGGTTGGGCCATTTCTTTCGTCTGTTTCCTTGCGCTACCTCGCAAACGCGGGAGACAGCGACAAAGTATAAAAAAAAAAAAAAAAAAAAAAAAATATATATATATATATATATTTTAAGATTTTCTCTTTACGTGTTGATTTATAAGATCACTGTAACAGATTTCCATAGAATATGGGTATATTTCCATATGTCAAAACATTTCAGTAAAATAAGGTTATAGTTCCATATTTTTTTATCGAATAGAGTCACAATACAAAACTATGCTGTTGAAACGAGAAAGCTTAAGTTAGGTATCCATAAATAGTCGTTTTCTCTGGACTAACATTTTCTATTACTAAAATTATGAGTACTCACACACACACACACACATATATATATATATATATATATATATATATATATATATATATATATATATATAGATAGATAGATAGATAGATAGATAGATAGATATTCGCAGTTTTCTGCATTATCGTCAGGAACAGGAGAAGAAATTGCCTTATTCGTTCACATCCATTTTCTAGCTCCCATGTGTAATGCGCCGAAACCACAAACAAGCCCCACAGCCCTTTCCATAGTTTCCCTTGACCGCTTCCTCCAGCCTACTCACGCCCCGAGCACTCAAAACCTCTTTCACTCTATCCTTCCATCTTCAATTATTCAACCTCCCCTTTCTCCTTGTCCCCTCCACTGTGACATATATATATATATCCTCTTTGTCAACACGCCCAAACCAATTCAGTACACGCTTTTCAGCTTATCAATTATAGTACTCTTATCAACACAACAAATAATGAAATAATCAGACACCAAATCACTACTCTTCCTTTCTTTTCTCATTTCTTTCGTACTATTCGCCATTTCCCGCCACTTCACTTAACATCTGAAACTACACTCCAAAGACAGGTAACATTTGTTTTTTCTCTTCTGCCCACTAGACACCATCCGTCTATCTAACATCAATGACATATGTATGTTTAGCATATCACGAGACCCCCTCATGCCCATGATGCAACTTCTACATTTAAATGAGAGACTGAGCACTTACCATTTAGATGTCCGGTGCTGATCCAAAATGGATACACATCCATCACCTCACTTTTTTTTTGGCTTTCTGGTCATACGTAGACTGCGGTGACCCTGGGGGAAGATGGATAAGGCACTATTTATATCAAAACTTACAAACTTGGAAAGCGTATTATTATAAGAATTAGCAAGGGTAATTTATGGCTTTATAGAAACATCTTGGCAATGCTCCGGGAATTTCTTTCTTATCTTCAGTTGTAGAATTGCCCATCAGCAAAACACGTCACAAAATGAACAAAGAGCAGCAGTGGTTGACTAATGTTACTTTTAAGTGTTGATCAAAACATAACTTACTCATTAAGAATAATAATGGCTTAAACAATCGGTATACATGGGAGGAAAAAAAATCACCACCAAGTTATAACAACACAATGTAAGAAACTGCCATATAAAAAAGCAAACAAGCAAAGCAAACAAAGTTTGATACAACAATTTTAAACACTGTGTGCGAGATGTCAATAAAGTACTATAATATACGAACTCCTTACCACTTAGCAACAGAACAATACAAAAACAGTCCCATGTATAAAAAGCTTAAGACAAATTCTCAGCAACCACGTCTTTGATGTAACTGACTACAGCTTTGAAATCAAACACACATATCGGGTGGTCCTGCTGCGCAAGCGCATGTTCCCGAATGGCAAAGAAAATAAGACGAATGACCGAGTGGCTGTTTGGTCCACTATGAATAACCCCATGCCAGTACAATGAGACTTTACACGTCTTTCAAATGAAATCTGAAGACATATCTCTTTCAATGATTTAAGACACTTGACTTCGTAAGATAAAAGTGTTGTTACCGTACATAAGATATAGTATTACAGACTTGGTCCCTTAACTATTATGTAGGTGGGTAGCACTCAGTGGCACAAGTTTGTTTTCCTGTGTAATGCTGCGTAAATTTTCTGGGGAACAAAATTGGACATTGAAAGTTATCACGGTGAAAAATGAAGTAGCACTAGTGACTAGGATGCAAATCACATTCAAATCAAGTATGGAGGGTAGATAAAAAAAATGTCGTAGTCAAGGCCCCCAAAATATACGTTTTCTATAAACAAGTGAGGAAGATAACATGATCTTGTTGCGTCTCACACGTAAATTCAGTACAGTATTATGATGATGATTCGTTCAGTAATTTAGAAATTTGGATACGTAGTCAGGTGAGTCAATGGTAATAAAAACAGATCATCCATACATATATATCATCTAAAAACAAGTGTTCATCTATAAATCATAAAAATAAGTGTTTCAACTTTAGGCGGGACTCAAGCAATTCCACACCGCAACACTCCCTGATCTAAAGGGGAATACGCGGTTTTTTCTTTTCTTTAAAAAAAATCTTTTCGAACTTCATGAAATGAAAAATGAAATCTGACGTCTTTTGATGGAGGGCGACATGAAGTCATTTGGCTGATATATATTTTTTTTCAATAAGATGACTGAGCTTGATAAAAAGTTAAAGATTACATCTTCTGGTGACAAATAAACCCACAAAGAACATCCATAGTTTGGAGCTGTTCACGTATTTAAGTCTAAGACACATCAGACCCTTTCATGAAAGAATAAAATTAATCGAGCGAGACGATTAAAATCAAAATATAAGACATGGATCTGAAGCTGAGACAGTGAGGCATGATGCATACTATAACTCCGCTCCCGGTTCGCTCTCGCTTCGGTTAAATATCATTTATTACATGTATTTCAATTACTGTAAGCGGAGCTATAGCGTGCATCAGGCCTGAGCATTTGAATCTGTGAGTCATCCGTGTGAAGCTTCGTTCTGAGTCATTCACAGTTTCGTAAGAATGACACAACGAGTTTAAAAAGCACTCCTTGAATATGTTATAGTAGTGTAGCGGACCATCGCTCCACCGACCTTGTCGCTGTGTCACACACACACACACACACACAAACACACACACACACACAAAACAGCAGATTGCAAATCGCGGCAAATTCAATACTCCTCATCGACTGGGTATATAAACGCTTCGGTAACTTCCAGTTCACGTTCGGATGGATTCGGAAGAGGCATTAGCGCTGGTCAAGGAAAGTGTCATCAACAATGATGGACGATGATGGAGGGAAGAAGTTCAGGGAGGCGAGGAGACGAAAAGCTTTACGATCTATCTTACTAGCTTGGTCACTTACTCCTGGAGCTGTGGACTCATTGGCGGACGACGACAGAAATGACATGAAAGGTTCACAGTGGTTAACAGAATTGCGAGGATCCAACACATAACATTTGAGGGAACACTATGAAGAACGTAAGTGAACAAGTTCATGGAACTGACAAGAGAATTGATTTATGTGATCTGTATAATCTTTGAGAATCTCACGCAACTAAACTCAGTTGGTAAATTTAGTGGCGGAATTCTTAGGTATACGGTAACACAAAGTTTCATGACTCGTGTCACATTCTCATTACTGCGAGAAATGTACAGCGAGGTCCAAGTACAATGACAAAAATCAAGGATGAAGAGACAAATGTTTAACCCATGAGAGGGAGCAGTGAGGGTTAGGCAGCCACTTCCTTTTGTCTGACCAATGAAAAAAACTCGCCGCCTCAGGGCAGCGGGGGGGCGACTTTTTGCTACGATACGTCCTCAGTTCGCCCACTCGCGCTGGAAAAGGTCAAACGTCGAGCGCTGGGTAAAACCAGAAGGCTTATGTGTCATGTCACTCTGCCGGTTCATACTCGGGGGATCTCTCCTTGATGTTAAAGACCTCGAGTAATCTCTCTGAAGGCGTCTGCGGTCTGGTGGAGAGTCTCAACATGGACTCCCCT
>NC_092225.1:91954668-91957168 GCF_036320965.1 Panulirus ornatus | reverse complement strand
GTCTCCAGACATGGAGGCCAATGGACTCTGTCTCCAGATATGGAGGCCAGTGGACTATGTCTCCAGATATGGAGGCCAGTGGACTCCCGTTTCCAGATATGGAGGCCAGTGGACTCTCGTTTCCAGACACGGAGGCCAGTGGACTCCGTCTCCAGATATGGAGGCCAGTGGACTCCCGTCTACAGACATGATGGCCAGTGGACTCAATCTCCAAACATGGAGAGCAGTGGACTCCCGTCCACAGACATGGAGGCCAGTGTACTTTCTGCTTCAGCTTCACAACATGTATACGTCCAGGGGGAAGCATGGTAATGACAGCATGTAGTCTGTACTTTTCCCAGTGTTGTAGAAATGTAGTAGTTGTCATGGCGGTGCAATAGCGTCCCCAGAACGCTTCACCGATCTTTGCAGCCTCGGTATACGGCCGGAGCCGAATTCACGAGGGATATTGTGACGTGCATATGAACGCGCACCTTCATAAAACATACAAACCTCCAACAGCCAGGTTCGAATCCGGGACTCCTGTGCAACAGGCGGGAGCGCTACCGCTAGGATATGGTTCCCCCTATCTGCTATCTGCCGGCTGTGTAAAGCCTATTGGGAAGTGACCGGTGTAGACCCCGTTGCTCACCAACGTGAGACGAAGGGTATTCGAGTACATAGTATTCGAAGTCATTTCCCTATTTCAGGGGCGATCACAGCCTAGCGGTAGCGCTCCCACCTTTTGCACAGGGGTCCCGGGATCGATCCTGGCTGTTGGAGGTTTATATATATATATATATATATATATATATATAGATATATATACATATATCGCGAGATCTCCCGTAAAATAACTTTCACGGTTCCCGAAGCTGAAGAAATCGGGAACTGGAGAAGAGGGATCAAGTGGTTACCATGATCCCTCACGTGAGAAGACTCGAACTGGTTATATATATATGAAGACATCTGGTTGTATTTAGTGCTGCCATGTGAAGCACAAGTAAAGGACGATGTTGTAAGCTATTGGTGAGGTGTTGTGTGTCTCGCGCAAGCCTTAAATGATTCTATTCAAACGAAAATATCGTCGTAATTCCCTTGATTCTTTCGTTTCCGAGATCATACTGCTCTCTCTTATAGCTTCATTTAGTTAACTGGTATAAGCAATTGTTTCACTTTTAATCGCTATATCTAACGTTTTCAGTGTTAATCGCTATGTCCATATGTTTCAGTGTTAATCGTTAAATCCATCTGAATCAACGTTAATCTTTAAATCCATCTGTTTCAATTTTAATCGCTATATCTATATGTTTCAGTGTTAATCTCTAAATCCATCTGTTTCAATTCTAATCGCTATATCCATGTTTTAGTGTTAATCTTTAAATCCATCTGTTTCAATTTTAATCGCTATATCTATATGTTTCAGTGTTAATCTCTAAATCCATCTGTTTCAATTCTAATCGCTATATCCATGTTTTAGTGTTAATCTTTAAATCCATCTGTTTCAATTTTAATCGCTATATCCATATGTTTCAGTCTTAATCGCTAAATCCATCTGTTTTATTGTTCCCAGATCCTCTGGGTGGCGCAAGTCTTAGTGATAGGCACGTAAAGCCATCAAAACTCTATAGAAACACATTTAGTTGGCTTTAAGAGTCTTCATAATAGGACTAACACACTAACACACAAAGCATATGACCTACTGTAGCCTAAGGTTCTTGGTAATCTTTTTCTTCTTTTTTTTTTCCTCTCCATTTCCTGTCTGACAGTCAGACCATGACCCGCCCTCACGTACACAGTCTCGTAGTTCATATACCCCGACGCTGTTCAGTAGGTAGGTAAAGATGGGCCACATGTAGAGTGAGGGTGTATATACATGTGGTGGTCTTACAATTATCATCTTCAACACCTGAAGAAGATGTTATCAAGATCTTCGGTTGGTGGATGTAACTTACGTTGACGCTGGCTATCTTAATGACCCCTGGCAGTTCATAAACAGGCCTAAAAGCCCAAACAATAAAACGTTCAGTTACAACAGCCTCGCAGTTCTTACACTACGTAGGTCTAGTCGACGCTAAGCAAGGGAGGGTACTCCCTCTGAGGCTCAGTTCTCTGTTTTAAGGTCACCTCGCTAACGCGGGAAAGTGTGTTGTGTGTGTGTGTGTGTGTTTATAACAGTGAAGATGCGGGGCAACACGAGTGTAAAACTCTACCCCGTAACACACACAACACACGAGAATCCGTTTGAATAAATGTCTTGGGACTTGATAAAACTTAATTTGCATGTTAAGGATGAGAGATAGATAGTTATATCTAAAATAGTAAAGAAATTGTTAGAGAAAATAACAGGAATACTTTCGTTGCTTGAAAATTTACAAGTGTTTTTTTTCCACAGGAATCGATAGCTTGCAATGTTTGTTTTTTTTTAGTTTTTTTCTATCTTTCGTTTCTGTGATAATACTATACGATGAAAGTATGGCCGAGTACACCCTAGCCAGCGAAGACAGACGAGCTGGCATAT
>NC_092225.1:91914668-91944668 GCF_036320965.1 Panulirus ornatus | reverse complement strand
ATATAGTCAAACTTTCGCCTTCACAGAGGCATCATCATTAGGAATCTACAAAAAGAGAAAAACACTGCGTCACAAAACTTGGATAAACAAAAGTAAAACGCAAACAAAAAAATATAAAAACACTCGGGAAACGACTTCCTCTACTCCACATATAATCTAATTAACTCGTACGTTGACGGCACAACACTGCATTCATCCACATCCTTCAATTCTTCTCCCTCTTCTCTCACTCGATCGGCATCTCGTCCTGACACAGCTTCCTCAAGACACTCAGGCTTGGACAGGATATCTTAGTGGGGTACACAAAATCTTGTTAACTTTAATGCCTCCATGACCCAGTTTCTCCCCATCTTTCTATCGAAAACTCCTCACAACTCTCGTGTCTCCTTCGACGGTTCTGTAATTCCACCTCTTGACTCAATGAACATACTTGGTATTACTGTAACATCCACTCTCTCTTGGAAACCCCACATAACAGGAATAGCTAAGGGTTCCTCTAAGAAACTGGGTGTCCTGGTTAGATGTCGAAACTTCTTCTCTTCTGAACAGTTGGTCCGTTTATACAAGGGATTGATCCGTCCTTGTATGGAGCACTGGTCCTACATTTGGGTTGGTTCTAACTCTGCATCCATACCTGGCAGGGTTGAGTCGAAAGCGGTTCGATTTATAAACTGCCCCAGGCTAACTTCCAAACTTGACATCATCCTTGCCCTACGCCGCAATATTGGTTCAACTTTCCCTCAGCTCCCGAGAGCTGGCTGCTTATGTGCCCCCCACCACTAGCTAGACCATGCAGTACTCGGCAAGCTGCCGCTGTCACATGGGTATTGTAAGGCCATCGGCAACTCAAGGGTGGGCCGTTTTGATACCTGCTTTTTTCTTACACGTCGAGGCTTTGAAATTCTCTACCCTCTCATGTCCTTCCCAGCAACCATGACCTGGCACGTTTCAAAAGTCAAGTCTTTCACATCCTCCTAAATTCGTAAATACTTCCCCATGTCTTTTCTTTTTCCGTTTCATAATCCTCTGCATATTTCAATTAAAGCCCGGCCTTGATGTGGACTTTTGTCCATGACTGGAGCCTCCAACACTAAAAGAAAAAAAAAATCATACAAACACATTCCTTTACAAAAAAACAAAAAAAAACAAACTCAAATCTTAATCGGGTTCATTCCAGATATCCATGTTGGTGGACCTTTGTCTGTACATATTAAGAGCAATGGTGAAGGCCAGGTATCATCCCTGCTGCTCCTGCTGACTACGGGAGGTCTCAAGGTCAACAATAGCACACCAGACATTTCTTGCCAGCAGCCAAAGAAGAGTATCAGGTAAGGCACCACAAAGTACTGGAGGGTAAGGTACCACAAAGTACTGGAGGGTAAGGTACCACAAAGTACTGGAGAGTAAGGTACCACAAAGTACTGGAGAGTAAGGTACCACAAAGTACTGGAAGGTAAGGTACCACAAAGTACTGGAGGGTAAGGTACCACAAAGTACTGGAGGGTAAGGTACCACAAAGTACTGGAAGGTAAGGTACCACAAAGTACTGGAGGGTAAGGTACCACAAAGTACTGGAGGGTAAGGTACCACAAAGTACTGGAAGGTAAGGTACCACAAAGTACTGGAGAGTAAGGTACCACAAAGTACTGGAGAGTAAGGTACCACAAAGTACTGGAAGGTAAGGTACCACAAAGTACTTGAGGGTAAGGTACCACAAAGTACTGGAGGGTAAGGTACCACAAAGTACTGGAGGGTAAGGTACCACAAAGTACTGGAAGGTAAGGTACCACAAAGTACTGGAAGGTAAGGTACCACAAAGTACTGGAGAGTAAGGTACCACAAAGTACTGGAAGGTAAGGTACCACAAAGTACTGGAAGGTAAGGTACCACAAAGTACTGGAGAGTAAGGTACCACAAAGTACTGGAAGGTAAGGTACCACAAAGTACTGGAGGGTAAGGTACCACAAAGTACTGGAGGGTAAGGTACCACAAAGTACTGGAGGGTAAGGTACCACAAAGTACTGGAGAGTAAGGTACCACAAAGTACTGGAAGGTAAGGTACCACAAAGTACTGGAGGGTAAGGTACCACAAAGTACTGGAGGGTAAGGTACCACAAAGTACTGGAGGGTAAGGTACCACAAAGTACTGGAAGGTAAGGTACCACAAAGTACTGGAAGGTAAGGTACCACAAAGTACTGGAAGGTAAGGTACCACAAAGTACTGGAGGAGTAAGGTACCACAAAGTACTGGAAGGTAAGGTACCACAAAGTACTGGAAGGTAAGGTACCACAAAGTACTGGAGAGTAAGGTACCACAAAGTACTGGAAGGTAAGGTACCACAAAGTACTGGAAGGTAAGGTACCACAAAGTACTGGAGGGTAAGGTACCACAAAGTACTGGAAGGTAAGGTACCACAAAGTACTGGAGAGTAAGGTACCACAAAGTACTGGAAGGTAAGGTACCACAAAGTACTGGAGGGTAAGGTACCACAAAGTACTGGAGGAGTAAGGTACCACAAAGTACTGGAGAGTAAGGTACCACAAAGTACTGGAGAGTAAGGTACCACAAAGTACTGGAAGGTAAGTTGCCTCAGAGATAATTAAGTTGCTACACGTCAACTATTACGTTTTAGATCACCATGTTAAGACAATCTCGGATCCTGGGTGGCCTAATGGGTACGGAAATCAAAGAGTTTTGAGACGTCGTGGTAAATAAAGGAGTTTGATGAGGTAGCACTGAAACGATCAAACACCCCCCTCTCATCATCGGGGCAACGAACGAAGCCTGTGCTGAACCTCGGACGTCAAGTGAGAGCAGCATCGAAGAAGTACATTCATGTGTTTCTACACATTCTAATCATTACCAGAACCACGCAACCAATTAGTTAGGAGACTGGGGGGTGTTGCCTCTGGCCCACTTGCAGGGGCGCGGTGCGTGGTGGTGTTATTCCAGCGATATGAAGCCGGGGGGGGGGGGGGGTGTCTTCATGCCCTTAGGAAAGAGGGGGGGCTTTCTTCCCCCTAGCGAAGAATGTATGAGGGTGGGCAGGGAGGTGGTGGGTGAAGGGGCCTCTCATGAACTCTCGTGAGCGCGGTGGTTGGTGGAGGGTAAGCAGAACCTGAGATTAGGCTGAGGAGGAGGAGGAGGAGGAGGATGGTATGCCGTGTGACCAGCTAGAGTCTTGCCAGACGGACTCCAAGGGAGTTACCTTGTCGCATTCAAGCATCGGTTATTGGGTAGAGGAGGGAGGAAGGACAGAAGGCAGAAGTAAAGATGGGTGCGGGAAGAGGCATTGATAAAGTAGTGGTGGTAGTAGTAGTAGTAGCAGTAATGGCTGTAGTAGTAGTAGTAGTAGTAGTAGTAGTAGTAGTAGTGTTGGTAGTAGTAGTAGTAGTAGTAGTAGTAGTAGTAGTAGTAGTAGTAGCAGCAGCAGCAGCAGCAGCAGTAGTAGTAGTAGTGTTGTTGTGGTCATAGTAGTAGTAGTAGTAGTTGTAGTAGTAGTGGTGGTAGTAGTAGTAGTAGTAGTCTAAAAACAGTTGTTATGTCCTAAACTGTCTATCCACAGGAACTGTGCGGAGGTGCAGCAGGAGGGACACAATGCAAGTGGCTTGTACGTCATCAAGCCCTATGACTGCTGCCCTGAGCGCCTCGTTCAGGTGTACTGTGACATGGACACAGACGGGGGCGGGTGGACGCTCATCCAACGTCGAGACAAGTTCGACGTCCAGGAGAATTTCTACCGCCCTTGGCTCGATTATGTCAACGGATTCGGCAACCTGCAACGGGAATTTTGGCTGGGACTTGACAACATCCACGCTCTTACTGACCAGACCCACAACTTCGAGGCCCGGTTCGATCTTGGCGACTTCGAAGGCGGCACCCGCTGGGCTAAGTACGACAGCATCTACGTCGGAGACGCCAATTCTTCCTACACACTGACACTTGGTACATATACCGGTGACGCTGGCAACGCCATGGACCATCACACTGGCAGGAAGTTCTCCACCCTGGACAAGGATAATGATGATTACGATACCAACTGTGCCACCATGTAAGTCCTGGCATGAGCTAACAGGCTCGTGTTGTTGTTGTCGTTGTTTTTTATTCCTCTCGAACGTGATTCAGTGATTTGCCGAGATGACGAGTTCATATTTCCATCATAATGTATGTATGAGTGTTCCCATTCCTATAATGAAGTCCCACTGCTGTAATGACCCAGTGAAGGTACAACCATAACATATATCTGCAATGTCCAAACTTTTGCGGGCACGAAGTTGTCGTGTGGCAGTGTAAACGAGATGACAAAGTTGTATCCGGGAGACTGAGGGTAAAACGAAAACGGAGCGTTGAGTGGGCATTCGTCAATCCCTCGTGAGATATATACAAAGATAAATCCCATTCTTTCATTGGATACAAGATTCGTGTAGTAGTGGAACTTGTCGCTGCCGTAAAACAAGTGTTTGATCAACTTGGGATATTTTCGCGAACGTTTGCAGTTTCGGTAATTTTTGCCACCAGATGGCTTCAGTAACGTTTCTGCCACCAGATGGCTGCAGTAACGTTTGGCGTGTACGAAGGCCTGCAAGAAGATCCTGCCGACTTCCGTCATGAAAACAGATCGTGTAGGTCTGGCGTGTGTACGTAGCCTGGCATGGGTTCCTCTTAATGAGAGCCCGTTCACAGGTGTGCCATTACTGGCACAGGTCGTGTGTGTGTGTGTGTGTGTGTGTGTGTGTGTGTGTGTGTGTGTGTGTGTGTGTGTGTGTGTGTGTGTGTGTGTGTATGCAAGGGATGCCATTACTGGCGGAAGCCGGCCTGTGTTGTGTAGTGGACATTTTGTGTATTGTCTAAAACGTAATGAAATGCTTCACTCCAAATGAATGCAGTGCCGAGTTCTCTCGATGGCTTGCTGACCCGAGGGAAAATCACATAGCCAGCTTACCTAGAATTGGCAGCAGCCCTTCACCCTCTGAGTACGGTTTTTGAAATGAAATTGTGAGATATTCAGTACAGTGAATGAATGAAAGATCGGGCGTTATATGTTTAAGGAAAAAAAAATTCATCCTTTATTACAACTATGAATGAAAGATCGGGCGGTTTATGTTTAAGAAAAAAACAAATTCACCATTTCTTACAACTAATTTAGATCCTTGCTTGATTCATTTTAATTCACATCCTCTCAAAATTACGGGCGTATTGGACCTAAACGTATGTAACCATCTATCATTCATGGACACAATACATAAGAATAATTAACTGCCACGTTAAGAAATCTAAATGAAAAATTTTCTTATATCTGAATATATTCTTTTCCCCCCCACTTCAGTTTCAAGGGGGCTTGGTGGTATGGCCTGTGCCACAACTCCAACTTGAACGGTGAGTACCTGGAAGGCGACACGGGAAAGGGGGGTCATGGGATCATTTGGCAAAACTGGCGAGGCGACGGTTACTCCCTCAAGAAAACGGAGATCAAGATCCGACCCAAGAGAAGAGCAGCAGCGGCGGCCGGCCGCTGAACACACACCCACCACCTCACCCACCACCCACCACCACCACCAGTAGAAGAAGAAACTACCCACACACCAAGACAGCAGCAGCGGCGGCCGGCCGCTGAACACACACCAACCACCTCACCCTCCACCCACCACCACCACCAGTAGAAGAAGAAACTACCCACACACCAAGACAGCAGCAGCGGCGGCCGCTGAACACACACCCACCACCTCACCCTCCACCCACCACCACCAGAAGAAGAAGAAACTACCCACACACACCAAGACAACAGCAGCGGCGGCCGCTGAACACACACCCACCACCTCACCCACCACCCACCACCACCAGAAGAAGAAGAAACTACCCACACACCAAGACAGCAGCAGCGGCGGCCGGCCGCTGAACACACACACACACAACCTCACCCTCCACCACCACCACCAGAAGAAGAAGAAACTACCCACACACTAAGACGGATGCAAGCCAGAAGTCTGCAATTGCAAGACATAACTAAGAAGCATGAATGCCTGGGAATAAGGGGAGAAAGAATACTTCCCACGTATTCCCTGCGTGTCGTAGAAGGCGACTAAAAGGGGAGGGAGCGGGGGTCTGGAAATAATCCCCCCTCCCCCTTTTTTTCTTAATTTTCCAAAAGAAGGAACAGAGAAGGGGGCCAGGTGAGGATATTCCCTCAAAGGTCCAGTCCTAACGCTACCTCGCTAACGCGGGAAATGGCGAATAGTATGAAAAAATATATATATATATATATATATATATATATATATATATATATATATATATATATATATATATATATATATATCATACAAACCTCCAACAGCTAGGATCGAACCCGGGACCGCTAGGCCATGGGCCCTTACGGTAGCATTCCCGCCAGTGGCACAGGGGTCCCGGGTTCGATCCTGGCTGTTGGAAGTTTGTGTGTTCTATGAAAGTGCGCGTGCCTATGCACTTTGTTCGTATATATATATATATATATATATATATATATATATATATATATATATATATATATATATATATATTTTTTTTTTTTTTTTCTTTCCGCTGTCTCCCGCGTTTGTGAGGTAGCGCAAGGAAACAGACGTGTGTGTGTGTGTGTGTGTGTGTGTGTGTTCAACGATATATGGCACATTGAGTAAATGAGATACTGACAACCATTATATCCAACAATATAAATACACAGTTAAGTGTAAGTGTTGTTTGATTATCGTTGGCGCAACTAGGTTGAGCAGACAACCCATAATCACCCTCATTCTTTCCTCTCTTCATTTTCTCAAGAAATTGGCCAACCAACTTCTTTGATTTTGTAACCCCCCCCCCCCCCCTAAAGCCTGTCCTCCTCCTGCCAATAAAAATAAAAAAAAATTGACTTTATGTCCAAAGACAAGATTCCTGTCAATTCGAAGGTGTAGTACGCAGGAAACAGCACGTCTTAAAATGTCTAAATTCAAGCGGGTTATGGAACTGAAAAGGACAACGGACGTTCCGCTCATGACAATTAGGGTGGTGGAAAAAGAAAAGAAAAAAAGAAAAAAATTCTTTGATACATATTGAGACGGCAGAGTAGGTCATGTGTTGATCAACCCACAACCACGGAAAGAAAACGGGATGATGCCCCGGGCGAGAATCATTGGTAGAGCAACTTCAGGAAAGGTTCTTGTATTTAGTCATCCTCTCTTATTCACACAGATCAGGTGAAGTTGGTAGAAGTCACTAACTACACTTTCTATGGACAATCTAATTCTGTTGTTCGTAACAACACGTACTTAAGTCAGAGCTGCAATATGTCTCTCATCTTTAGTTTCAATTTCCACGGACCTCTACCCTTCCGTTATGACTGTGCCACAAGATAGGAATACAAGAAGTAAACACAAATATCCTTATCACTTCTCCATCATATTTCATCATACGTTCCTTAGAAATAGGCAGTTAGAAAAGGTTCCCGGATCTTGTCACTATTTCATTTAGCGAAGCCAAACTTTACTTAGACCTACAAATGAAGGGACTAGTCTGTCTTCTACAGAGGATAAAATGGCAGGTGTTATGTTCAATATGTGTAAACAGTTCACTTTCTATGCCAATCGCTGAATCATCCGTTTCAAGACTTTACCCAATCCTCTTTTCGCACTTGTTTTCGCACCGTGAAGTCGAGTGAACTTCAGTCGCTGAGGGTTTTACGTACCAAACTTGTGCATTCCAAGTCTTTATCTGCTTTTATCGCCACAGCCCCACAGGATGAGGGGGGAGGAATGATCAGTGCTAACCAAGCCTCTCTTAGCGGTAAAAAAAAAATACACAATAAAAAGAAAGTTAAAATCGGTCTTACGTTACAAACTTACGGAGGCCGTGTGAGAGATGATCAACATGCCTCATCTCAGATGCAAGAAATGCGTGTGGTATAATCAACAGAGTGGGGGGGAGGGTGTATAATAACAGGACCCTACTATATCAAAGGTCTTGCGCTACATTCCTTCCCACTATCTACAACGCTAACCTTAGCGCATCATACTTTCCCAGTGACCTCCCTCACGTGAACTACTGACCTCACCAACTATCGCACCAGGTCAAGCACTAACTGGCACATCGCCATCACCGCCTTTGGCATAAAGATGCAAAGTGATCCACATGAACATCTTAGTGAGGAGTTACTCCACAGACAACGTCAACAAAAAAAAAAAAAAGAAAGAAAAGAAATTGAAGGAAATAATGAAATAATTAGGGTTAAGCTGAGAAGAGCAACAACAAGGCCACCGTAACGGGAGAGAAGCAACAAGTCGAGTGAGAGAGAGAGAGAGAGAGAGAGAGAGAGAGAGAGAGAGAGAGAGAGAGAGAGAGAGAGAGAGAGAGAGAGAGAGAGAGAGAGAGACTGCCATCACCACAAGACTAGTAGTCAAGATATACTGCGCGGGTGGCGCGAGGTGGTATATGATTCGAGCCCTTCGACCAAAGCGTCGTCATCAGACGAACGTCTTGTGATTATAAAAAAAACACATGTTGCCAGTCAAGTCAGGCGTGCAGGATGCAACAATGATAATAAAACCCCATCACTCCCTCCCTCCCTCCTCCTCCTCCCTCCCTCCTCCTTCTACCTCCCTCCCTCCCTCCTCCCTCCTCCTCCTCCTCCTCCTCCTCCCTACTACGTAATGCCCTTAAGCCATCCATCCATCGTGTTGTTGGGATTACCATCGCAACTCGGCAACGTGTCACCAAGACTTCCTTTACGAAGCTGGATCTCCTCCCCCCCCCCCACCCCTCCCCCTCCCGAACTAAAGGCCGGACAGCATCCTGTATATCCCCCCCCCCCCCACCCCGGTAACTAAAGGCCAGAGAGCATCCTGGGTCCCCATAATGCGTAACCCTCACACACACACACACACACACACACACACACACACACACACACACAGAGTGTCCGTCGGGGATTAGGTAAATAGGAAGACACTAATACGTGTCCGAGAAACCATGTAAATAAACCTGATCACAAACCTAGATCATACGTCTGTACATTGCGTCTTCATCTTCACTCTACCTTCCCTTCGTCCGCCCTTAGATCATACGTCTGTACATTGCGTCTTCATCTTCACTCTACCTTCCCTTCGTCCGCCCTTAGATCATACGTCTGTACATTGCGTCTTCATCTTCACTCTACCTTCCCTTCGTCCGCCCTTAGATCATACGTCTGTACATTGCGTCTTCATCTTCACTCTACCTTCCCTTCGTCCGTCCTTCACACCATCCAGCTAAAGAAGAAAATAATGAAGAAGGCGTTACGTCCCAGGCCTCTCAACTATACACACTTCCTCGGATCATCACTCTACATATTCACTCTTTCACCTCTTCACACTCGTTACGTTTTCTTTCTCGCTGTAACAGTTAACTCCCACTTGTATTTCTCCCTTGACCGCCACGAACAGTTACATTTTACAATTCGTTTCTACAAGGGGACCTGCTATGGACGATGACAGGTCTCGTGAGTTTAACACATTAACACTTACTCCTAACATACGGTTTACAAATCTTGATATTCTCGATGGAAAAAACTGAAACACGACGCCTCCCTTCTGTCATTCTTACAGTCTGATAATTCACTTACAACGAACTGAACAATTTTAGAAGATTATTCTTAACTGGTAAATCTCTCGAGGCGTGAGTGAGGCGAGGGTCGATCACGTAACAAGGATAATATATAGAACCCTGGAAACCAAGGCGGCACTGCAGCCAGACTAAAGTTTACACACAGACACACAGACACAGACACAGACACAGACACACACACAGACACACACACACACACACAGACACACACACACACACACACAGACACACACACAGAAACACAGACACACAGACAGACAGACAGACACACACACACACACACACACACACACACACAGACACACACACAGACACAGACACACACAGACACACACACACACAGACACACACACACACACAGACACACACACACACACACACACACAGACACACACACAGACACACACACACACACACAGACACACACACACACTGTGTATGTGGTTTTGGAATTGCCCTTAACCACTGAAGAAGGTGTTAAAGATTCATTTTCTTTTTCTTTTTTTTTCGGTTGGTGGATGTAGTAGCTTGACCTTGATGGCCTTAACGACCCATGGCAGTTAATGGACCTAAAACCCAAACAACCAAACCAACTGTCAATTTCATGGTTTCTTCTGGCTGTTGATAATATTTTTCTAACCTTTGGATAAATGGATGAATTATCTAATGCAGGAGCTAGTAAGGCAGAAAAAACTCGCGAGGCAAGCATACCTGATTATTGCTCTATATTGTCACCAAAGAAATGGGTCATTCCATTCACGCTATATATATATATATATATATATATATATATATATATATATATATATTTTTTTTTTTTCATACTATTCGCTATTTCCCGCGATAGCGAGGCAGCGTTAAGAACAGAGGACTGGGCCTTTGAGGAAATATCCTCACCTGGCCCTCTTCTCTGTTCCTTCTTTTGGAAAAAAAAAAAAAAAAAAAAAAAAAGGGAGGATGAACAGTTGCGTTGACTGTGGACCGACTGCCGCAACCAGGATTCCAACCCATGCGCTAGTTACCCTCGGATGCCCGTGAATGCGTCACGGAAGTCAGAGGAATCGCGCAAATAGTCAGATAAGGTTGGACCGCTGACAGTCGTTTGGGATGATGGGCTGGCGCCAAATGCACGCGCGCCTCCTGAAGCGGAGAGAAAACGTTTTGGGTCCGCGAGAAAATAACGGCAGAGAACGTGGACACACACACACACACACACACACACACACACACACACACACACACACACACACACAGACACACACACACACACACGCGCACACACACACACACGCACACACACACACACACACACACACACGCGCACACACACAGACACACACACACAGAAGGACCAAGGTCTCAGATGGTCACCCTCTTGAACACGAAGAAGGTGAAGTGGAGTGGGGGGGGGGGGTGCGTGTTTGCCATCAGTTCCATACGCCGTGCTTGTTAACTGAGAGAGAGAGAGAGAGAGAGAGAGAGAGAGAGAGAGAGAGAGAGAGAGAGAGAGAGAGAGAGAGAGAGAGAGAGAGAGAGAGAGAGAGAGAGAGAACTAAAGCTCAAATAAATAAATGCATGAAAAAAAAAATAGTTATTCATTGGACGTGGACAGGAGAGAGAGAGAGAATGAGAGAGAGAGAGAGAGAGAGAGAGAGAGAGAGAGAGAGAGAGAGAGAGAGAGAGAGAGAGAGAGAGAGAGAGAGGAAGCGCCGGTACTTTCGACTCACGTGATAACACGGCTGCAATGCCTGCGAGCGGAGAGTAATAGCGAATGCACGTCGGGACGGTGAGGGGATGTTAGGTCTCATATGTCGTGGTCGCTTGACCGAACACCTATAGAACAACAAGAACGAAATAGTCTGAGAGGAGGAGGAGGAGGAGGAGAAGGAGGAGGAGGAGGAGGAGGAGGAGGAGGAGGTTGCATGATTACAATATCCACCACCAGAACAAGTCCTACTACGCGCTCAGCGGAGACACGCAAGCACCATCCAAAGACAGGCGGTGAAATTTTCCCGAAGACAAGGAAATAAAAGAAAAAGAAAATATACATATGTGATGGAGATTGTTCTCTCTCTCTCTCTCTCTCTCTCTCTCTCTCTCTCTCTCTCTCTCTCTCTCTCTCACACACACACACACACAATAGGAGTTCATCCAATTTTATTTAACACGTAATTTTCCATACATGTAGCACATGTTTAGTGGAGACAATCCACCTCATCAGGTACCAGTACTTAGTAAAGGTATTGAAATCCTAACATCACACAGGATTCCCGCCGTCCAACACCAATCTTTATAGACCAAGCACTCAATCTGTAAACAGTTCCATGTCATGTCTACATAACAAGACTTATATGACAGGCATGTTGCCAGACCCGAACACACCAACCCAAACACCACCATCCGGTAACGCTTGTTTGCCAATTGCGTCTTAGCTACGTCTCTTCCTTGTACATCAACTGTTCTGTCTTCTATCTCATTCCTGTATCTCCCCTGACGATGTGACCATGACACGAAAGTGCACTTGGGATTTTTGCGTTTCATTTTCCTGTAATTTTTGAATATATATATATATATATATATATATATATATATATATATATATATATATATTTTTTTTCTTTTTTTTTGCCGCTGTCTCCCGCGTTTGCGAGGTAGCGCAAGGAAACAGACGAAAGAAATGGCCCAACCCTACCCCATACACATGTATATACATACGTCCACACACGCAAATATACATACCTACACAGCTTTCCATGGTTTACCCCAGACGCTTCACATGCCTTGATTCAATCCACTGACAGCACGTCAACCCCGGTATACCACATCGCTCCAATTCACTCTATTCCTTGCCCTCCTTTCACCCTCCTGCATGTTCAGGCCCCGATCACACAAAATCTTTTTCACTCCATCTTTCCACCTCCAATTTGGTCTCCCTCTTCTCCTCGTTCCCTCGATAAAAACTTTTCACTGCTTCTAACAACTTGCCTCACACACCATATATTCTTAATACCTTCCACAGAGCATCTCTATCAACTCTATCATATGCCTTCTCCAGATCCATAAATGCTACATACCAATCCATTTGCTTTTCTAAGTATTTCTCACATACATTCTTCAAAGCAAACACCTGATCCACACATCCTCTACCACTTCTGAAACCACACTGCTCTTCCCCAATCTGATGCTCTGTACATGCCTTCACCCTCTCAATCAATATCCTCCCATATAATTTACCAGGAATACTCAACAAACTTATACCTCTATAATTTGAGCACTCACTCTTATCCCCTTTGCCTTTGTACAATGGCACTATGCACGCATTCCGCCAATCCTCAGGCACCTCACCATGAGTCATACATACATTAAATAACCTTACCAGCCAGTCAACAATACAGTCATCCCCTTTTTTAATAAATTCCACTGCAATACCATCCAAACCTGCTGCCTTGCTTTGTCGCTGTCACCCGCGTTTGCGAGGTAGCGCAAGGAAACAGGCGAAAGAAATGGCCCAACCCTCCCCCATACACATGTATATACATACACGTCCACACACTCAAATATACATACCCATACATCTCAATGTAGACATATATATACACACAGACACATACATATATACACATGCACACAATTCACACTGTCTGCCTTTATTCATTCCCATCTCCACCTCGCCACACACGGAATAACATCCCCCTCCCCCCTCATGTGTGCGAGGTAGCGCTAGGAAAAGACAACAAAGGCCCCATTCGTTCACACTCAGTAGCTGTCATGCAATAATGCCCGAAACCACACCTCCCTTTCCACATCCAGGCCCCACAGAACTTTCCATGGTTTACCAGACGCTTCACATGCCCTGATTCAATCCACTGACAGCACGTCGACCCCGGTATACCACCGATCCAATTCACTCTATTCCCTGCCCGCCTTTCACCCTCCAGCATGTTCAGGCCCCGATCACTCAAAATCTTTTTCACTCCATCTTTCCACCTCCAATTTGGTCTCCCACTTCTCCTCGTTCCCTCCACCTCCGACACATATATCCTCTTGGTCAATCTTTCCTCACTCATTCTCTCCAAGTGCCCAAACCATTTCAAAACACCCTCTTGTGCTCTCTCAACCACGCTCTTTTTATTTCCACACATCTCTCTTACCCTTACATTACTTACTCGATCAAACCACCTCACACCACATACTGTCATCAAACATCTCATTTCCAGCACATCCACCCTCCTGCGCACAACTCTATCCATAGCCCACGCCTCGCAACCATACAACATTGTTGGAACCACTATTCCTTCAAACATACCCATTTTTGCTTTCCGAGATGATGTTCTCGACTTCCACACATTCTTCAAGGCTCCCAGGATTTTCGCCACCTCCCCCACCCTATGATTCACTTCCGCTTCCATGGTTCCATCCGCTGCCAGATCCACTCCCAGATATCTTCCTCCAGTTTTTCTCCATTCAAACTTACCTCCCAAATGACTTGACCCTCAACCCTACTGTACCTAATAACCTTGTTCTTATTCACATTTACTCTTAACTTTCTTCTTTCACACACTTTACCAAACTCAGTCACCAGTTTCTGCAGTTTCTCACATGAATCAGCCACAAGCGCTGTATCATCAGCGAACAACAAGTGTCTCACTTCCCAAGCTCTCTCATCCCCAACAGACTGCATACTTGCCCCTCATTCCAAAACTCTTGCATTTACCTCCCTAACAACCCCATCCATAAACAAATTAAACAACCATGGAGACATTACATACCCCTGCCGCAAACCTACATTCACTGAGAACCAATCACTTTCCTCTCTTCCTACACGTACACATGCCTTACATCCTCGATAAAAACTTTCCACTGCTTCTAACAACTTGCCTCACACACCATATATTCTTAGTACCTTCCACAGAGCATCTCTATCAACTCTATCATATGCCTTCTCCAGATCCATAAATGCTACATACAAATCCATTTGCTTTTCTAAGTATTTCTCACATACATTCTTCAAAGCAAACACCTGATCCACACATCCTCTACCACTTCTGAAACCACACTGCTCTTCCCCAATCTGATGCTCTGTACATGCCTTCACCCTCTCAATCAATACCCTCACATATAATTTACCAGGAATACTCAACAAACTTATACCTCTGTAATTTGAGCACTCACTCTTATCCCCTTTGCCTTTATACAATGGCACTATACACGAATTCCGTCAATCCTCAGGCACCTCACCATGAATCATACATACATTAAATAACCTTACCAACCAGTCAACAATACAGTCACCCCCTTTTTTAATAAATTCCACTGCAATACCATCCAAACCGGCTGCCTTGCCGGTTTTCATCTTCCTCAAAGCTTTTACTACCTCTTCTCTGTTTACCAAATCATTTTCCCTAACCCTCTCACTTTGCACACCACTTCGACCAAAACACCCAATATCTGCCACTCTATCATCAAACACATTCAACAAACCTTCAAAATACTCACTCCATCTCCTTCTCACATCACCACAACTTGTTATCACCTCCCCATTAGCTCCCTTCACTGAAGTTCCCATTTGCTCCCTTGTCTTACGCACTCTATTTACCTCCTTCCAGAACATCTTTTTATTCTCCCTAAAATTTAATGATACTCTCTCACCCCAACTCTCATTTGCCCTTTTTTTCACCTCTTGCACCTTTCTCTTGACCTCCTGTCTCTTTCTTTTATACATCTCCCACTCATTTGCATTTTTTCCCTGCAAAAATCGTCCAAATACCTCTCTCTTCTCTTTCACTAATAATCATACTTCTTCATCCCACCACACACTACCCGTTCTAATCATATATATATATATATATATATATATATATATATATATATATATATATATATATATATATATATATATATATATGGGAGGTGATAACAAGTAGTGGTGATGTGAGAAGGAGATGGAGAGAGTATTTTGAAGGTTTGTTGAATGTGTTTGATGATTGAGTGGCAGATATAGGGTGTTTTGGTCGAGATGGTGTGCAAAGTGAGATGGTTAGGGAAAATGATTTGGTAAACAGAGAAGAGGTAGTAAAAGCTTTGCGGAAGATGAAAGCCGGCAAGGCAGCAGGTTTGGATGGTATTGCAGTGGAATTTATTAAAAAAGGGGGTGACTGTATTATTGACTGGTTGGTAAGGTTATTTAATGTATGTATGACTCATAGTGAGGTGCCTGAGGATTGGCGGAATGCGTGCATAGTGCCACTGTACAAAGGCAAAGGGGATAAGAGTGAGTGCTCAAATTACAGAGGTATAAGTTTGTTGAGTATTCCTGGTAAATTATATGGGAGGATATTGATTGAGAAGGTGAAGGCATGTACAGAGCATCAGATTGGGGAAGAGCAGTGTGGTTTCAGAAGTGGTAGAGAATGTGTGGCTCAGGTGTTTGCTTTGAAGAATGTATGTGAGAAATACTTAGAAAAGCAAATGGATTTGTATGTAGCATTTATGGATCTGGAGAAGGCAGATGATAGAGTTGATAGAGATGCTCTGTGGAAGGTATTAAGAATATATGGTGTGGGAGGCAAGTTGTTAGAAGCAGTGACAAGTTTTTATCGAGGATGTAAGGCATGTGTACGTGTAGGAAGAGAGGAAAGTGATTGGTTCTCAGTGAATGTAGGTTTGCGGCAGGGGTGTGTGATGTCTCCATGGTTGTTTAATTTGTTTATGGATGGGGTTGTTAGGGAGGTGAATGCAAGAGTTTTGGAAAGAGGGGCAAGTATGAAGTCTGTTGGGGATGAGAGAGCTTGGGAAGTGAGTCAGTTGTTGTTCGCTGATGATACAGCGCTGGTGGCTGATTCATGTGAGAAACTGCAGAAGCTGGTGACTGAGTTTGGTAAAGTGTGTGGAAGAAGAAAGTTAAGAGTAAATGTGAATAAGAGCAAGGTAATTAGGTACAGTAGGGTTGAGGGTCAAGTCAATTGGGAGGTAAGTTTGAATGGAGAAAAACTGGAGGAAGTAAAGTGTTTTAGATATCTGGGAGTGGATCTGGCAGCGGATGGAACCATGGAAGCGGAAGTGGATCATAGGGTGGGGGAGGGGGCGAAAATCCTGGGAGCCTTGAAGAATGTGTGGAAGCCGAGAACATTATCTCGGAAAGCAAAAATGGGTATGTTTGAAGGAATAGTGGTTCCAACAATGTTGTATGGTTGCGAGGCGTGGACTATGGATAGAGTTGTGCGCAGGAGGATGGATGTGCTGGAAATGAGATGTTTGAGGACAATGTGTGGTGTGAGGTGGTTTGATCGAGTAAGTAACGTAAGGGTAAGAGAGATGTGTGGAAATAAAAAGAGCGTGGTTGAGAGAGCAGAAGAGGGTGTTTTGAAATGGTTTGGTCACATGGAGAGAATGAGTGAGGAAAGATTGACCAAGAGGATATATGTGTCGGAGGTGGAGGGAACGAGGAGAAGAGGGAGACCAAATTGGAGGTGGAAAGATGGAGTGAAAATGATTTTGAGTGATCGGGGCCTGAACATGCAGGAGGGTGAAAGGAGGGCAAGGAATAGAGTGAATTGGAGCGATGTGGTATACCGGGGTTGAGGTGCTGTCAGTGGATTGAATCAAGGCATGTGAAGCGTCTGGGGTAAACCATGGAAAGCTGTGTAGGTATGTATATTTGCGTGTGTGGACGTATGTATATACATGTGTATGGGGGTGGGTTGGGCCATTTCTTTCGTCTGTTTCCTTGCGCTACCTCGCAAACGCGGGAGACAGCGACAAAGCAAAAAAAAAAAAAAAAAAAAAAAAAAAAATATATATATATATATATATATATATATATATATATATATATATATATATATATATATATATATATATATTATACTTTGGCGCTGTCTCCCGCGTTAGCGAGGTAGCACAATGAAATAGACGAAAGAATGGCCCAACCCACCCACAATTACACGTGTATATACATACACATCCACACACGCACATATACATACCTATACATTTCACCGTATACATATATATACATACACAGACATGTACATATATACACATGTGCATAATTCATACCTGCCTTTATTCGTTACCGTCCCCATCCCGCCACACATGAAATGACGATCCCTTTCCCCGCATGCGCTCGATCTAGCGCTAAGAAAAGACAACAAAGGCCCCATTCGTTTACACTCAGTCTGTAGCTGTCATGTATATTGCACCGAAACCACAGCTCCCTTTCCACATCCAGGCCCCACACATCTTTCCATCGTTTACCCCAGACGCTTCACATACCCTGGTTCAATCCATTGGCAGCCACTGCCACTCTATATTCTATCATCTAACCCGTATCGTAGAAGGCGACTAAAGGGGACGGGAGCAGGGAGCTAGAAACCCTTCCCTCCTAGTATTTTAACTTTTTAAAAGGGGAAACAGAAGAAGGAGTCACGCAGGGAGTGCCCATCCTCTTCGAAGGCTCAGATTGGGGTGTTTAAATGTGTGTGGATGTAATCAAGATGAGATAAAAGGAGAGGTAGGTAGTATGTTTGAGGAAAGGGACCTGGATGTTTTGGTTCTGAGTTAAACGAAGCTCAAAGGTAAAGGAGAAGAGTGGTTTGGGAATGTTTTGGGAGTAAAGTCAGGGGTTGGTGAGAGGACAAGAGCAAAGGAAGGAGTAGCACTACTCCTGAAACAGGAGTGGTGGGAGTATGTGATAGAGTGTAAGAAAGTAAACTCGATTGATATCGGTAAATCTGAAAGTGGATGGAGAGAGATGGGTGATTATTGGTGCCTATTCATCTGAGCATGAGAAGAAAGATCATGAGAGGCAAGTGTTTTGGGAGCAGATGAGTGAGTGTGTTAGCAGTCTTGATGCACGAGACTGGGTTATAGTGATGGGTGATTTGAATGCAAAGGTAAGTAATGTGGCAGTTGAGGGAATCATTGTTGTACATGGGGTATTCACTGTTGTAAATGGAAATGGTGAAGAGCTTGTAGATTTGTGTGCTGCAGAAGGACTGGTGACTGGGAATACCTAGTTTAAAAAAAAGAGATATACATAAATATACGTATGTAAGTAGCAGAGATGGCCAGAGAGCGTTATTGTATTATGTATTAATTGATAGACGCGTGAAAGAGAGACTTTTGGATGTTAATGTGCTGAGAAGTGCAATTGGAGGGATGTCTGATCATTATCTTGGGGAGGCGAAGGTGAAGATTTGTAGGGGTTTTCGGGAAAGAAGAGAGAATGTTGGGGTGAAGAGAGTGGTGAGAGTAAGTTAGCTTGGGAAGGAGACTTGTGTGAGGAAGTACCAGGAGAGACTGAGTACAGAATGGAAAAAGGTGAGAACAAAGGACGTAAGGGGAGTGGGGGAGGAATGGGATGTATCTAGAGAAGTAGTGATGGCTTGCGCAAAAGATGCTTGTGGCATGAGAAGCGTGGGAGGTGGGCAGTTTAGAAAGGGTAGTGAGTGGTGGGATGAAGATGTAAGATTATTAGTGAAAGAGAAGAGGGAGGCATTTGGACGATTTTTGCAGGGAAATGGTGCAAATGACTGGGAGATGTATAACAGAAAGAGGTGCATTATACATGACAGCTAAAGGCTGAGTGTGAACGAATGTGGCCTTTTGTTGTTTTTTCCTAGCGCTACCTCACGCGCGTGCGGGGGGAGAGGGTTGTCATTTCATGTGTGGCAGAGTGGCGACAGGAATGAATAAAGGCAGCAAGTATGAATTATGTACATGTGTATATATGTGTATGTCTGTGTATGTATATATATGTATACGTTGAAATGTATAGGTATTTATATGTGCGTCTGTGGGCGTTTATTGTATATACACGAGTATGTATATACACGTTTCGTCTGTTTCCTTGCGCTACCTTGCAAATGCGGGAGACAACGACCCAGTATATTGAATGAATATATATATATATATATATATATATATATATATATATATATATATATATATATTTTTTTTTTTTTTTTTTTTTCTTTCGCGCTGTCTCCCGCGTTTGCGAGGTAGTGCAAGGAAACAGATGAAAGAAATGGCCCAACCCACCCCCATACACATGTATATACATACGTCCACACACGCAAATATACATACCTACACAGCTTTCCATGGTTTACCCCAGACGCTTCACATGCCCTGATTCAATCCACTGACAGCACGTCAACCCCGGTATACCACATCGATCCAATTCACTCTATTCCTTGCCCTCCTTTCACCCTCCTGCATGTTCATGCCCCGATCACACAAAATCTTTTTCACTCCATCTTTCCACCTCCAATGTGTGATGTCTCCATGGTTGTTTAATTTGTTTATGGATGGGGTTGTTAGGGAGGTAAATGCAAGAGTTTTGGAAAGAGGGGCAAGTTGGGGATGAGAGAGCTTGGGAAGTGAGTCAGTTGTTGTTCGCTGATGATACAGCGCTGGTGGCTGATTCATGTGAGAAACTGCAGAAGCTGGTGACTGAGTTTGGTAAAGTGTGTGAAAGAAGAAAGTTAAGAGTAAATGTGAATAAGAGCAAGGTTTTAGGTACAGTAGGGTTGAGGGTCAAGTCAATTGGGAGGCAAGTTTGAATGGAGAAAAACTGGAGGAAGTAAAGTGTTTTAGATATCTGGGAGTGGATCTGGCAGCGGATGGAACCATGGAAGCGGAAGTGAATCATAGGGTGGGGGAGAGGGCGAAAATCCTGGGAGCCTTGAAGAATGTGTGGAAGTCGAGAACATTATCTCGGAAAGCAAAAATGGGTATGTTTGAAGGAATAGTGGTTCCAACAATGTTGTATGGTTGTGAGGCGTGGGCTATGGATAGAGTTGTGCGCAGGAGGGTGGATGTGCTGGAAATGAGATGTTTGAGGACAATATATGGTGTAAGGTGGTTTGATCGAGTAAGTAATGTAAAGGTAAGAGAGATGTGTGGAAATAAGAAGAGTGTGGTTGAGAGAGCAGAAGAGGGTGTTTTGAAATGGTTTGATCACATGGAGAGAATGAGTGAGGAAAGATTGACAAAGAGGATATATGTGTCAGAGGTGGAGGGAACGAGGAGAAGTGGGAGACCAAATTGGAGGTGGAAAGATGGAGTGAAAAAGATTTTGAGTGATCGGGGCCTGAACATGCAGGAGGGTGAAAGGCGTGCACGAAATAGAGTGAATTGTAACGATATGGTATACCGGGGTCGACGTGCCGTCAATGGATTGAACCAGGGCATGTGAAGCATCTGGGGTAAACCATGGAAAGTTCTGTGGGGCCTGGATGTGAAAAGGGAGCTGTGGTTTCGGTGCATTATTACATGACAGCTAGAGACTGAGTGTAAACGAATGGGGCCTTTGTTGTCTTTTCCTAGCGCTATCTCGCACACATGAGGGGGGAGGGGTTGTTATTCCATGTGTGGCGAGGTGGCAATTGGAATAAATGAAGGTAGACAGTATGAATTATGTACATATGTATATATGTATATGTCTGTGTGTGTATATATATATGTGATGTATAGGTATGTAGATTTGCGTGTGTGGACGTGAATGTATATACATGTGTATGTGGGTGGGTTGGGCCATTCTTTCGTCTGTTTCCTTGCGCTACCTCGCTAACGCGGGAGACAGCGACAAGGCAAAATGAATGAATAAATAACTAAATATATATATATATATATATATATATATATATATATATATATATATATATATATATATATATATATATTTCATTCTTTCAAACTATTCGCCATTTCCAGCGTTAGCAAGGTAGCGTTAAGAACAGAGGACTGGGCCTCTGAGGTAATATCCTCACCTGGCCCCCTTCTCTGTTCCTTCTTTTGGAAAATTAAAGAAAAAAACAAGAGGGGAGGATTTCCAGCCCCCCGCTCCCTCCCCTTTTAGTCGCCTTCTACGACACACAGGGAATACGTGGGAAGTATTCTTTCTCCCCTATCCCTAGGGATAATATATATATATATATATATATATATATATATATATATATATAGAGAGAGAGAGAGAGAGAGAGAGAGAGAGAGAGAGAGAGAGAGAAAAAAATTCACTTTGACAGGGATCTTTCATTTCGTTGATGTGGCAACATTGTCACCAGGTGCTGAAGTACATGTCACGGAGCTCCGGCCGATGCAGATGTGCCTGGCTGGTCACAACTGCCCCTTAGCCACAGCTGCTACTCAGTTATGGTGTGCACGCTAGGGAGAATTTTCCCCCTAATGACATCCGTCATGTTAACTCGCGGCGACGATGCGACTCTACGCCAAGCCTCCGCGCTGTCCCGTTCAGTATCCCGTCGCTCGTCTGCCGAGAAGAGCTACTGAGATGGCGAAGGTAGGATGAGCAAAGCGAGATCTCCCAGTTGTATGAGGTAACGTCTCTCTATGTGTATGGGTTCAGGGATAGATGATCTATCGTCTTGGCGTGGCATGCAAGAATTTTTTCCACGCTAGTCCCACCCGCCAACCCGCCTCCCTCCTCTCGTCATTTACTTATAGCTAGTAGACCTGAGTGCATTAATCTCTCTTATCACGCTATCATGATCAGTATCGTGTGATTAGCGCTGAGAGAGAGAGAGAGAGAGAGAGAGAGAGAGAGAGAGAGAGAGAGAGAGAGAGAGAGAGAGAGGGGGGGGGAAGGACAATTTGCGACACGTAGACACAAAGATTCAAAGATACATTATCAGCAACGGGTGAAAGGAAAATAAAAAAAAAAAAAAAACGTCGGCAGGTCCAGACAGGTTTCAATACGAGGACAGTGAGAGGGGGAAAAAAAAAGAAAAGATTCAATCCCTTTAAGACAACTCACTCCAATAAGTCACTTACTCCGGGGGAAAAATTCCATAGGAATGGAAGATTATGTAACACCCATAACCTACCCCCCCCCCCCCCCCTCCCAACAAAAAATAGAATAAAATAACAATAATGATAATATCAATTATAAATCGCTGCCACGAAATGATCGTCCAGTCAGTCTTGTTAAAGTCAGTATTTTAGCAATCGTGTGGAAACCATGACGTGGCACAAGACTGCAGAACCATTTATCGAGTGGACCATCACGTGAGAAATGAGTCTCACCACAAAATCCGATAACACTGTTCATATGCATCATGATGTCATCAACGTGTCTCATGAAAAGGGAGACAGTGGATGTCGTCTCTTGACCCTTTCATGATGAAAAGGGAGACAGTGGATGTCGTCTCTTGACCCTTTCATCAACCCCTCACGACGCCACCACCACCACCACATAACTGTCCTCAATACACAAACATCTTACAGGCATCAACACACCCACCACTCACCCTCCTCCTCCTCCTCCTCCGCACCGTCTATGACTCGCAGTCACAAAGGTACCACGAGAGTAAAAACCCTCCCTAATCCGCCCTCCCAGTGCAAGACCAAAATAGGTAATTGCGAAATTATAATTTTGACTAAAACTGGCTGTATCGGTCCACAGGGAGCGTTCCGACCCCCGGGTGACTACAGAATTAATGATGTCACTCGCTAGTTTACACGTTACACGACGCAGATGTTCGCTTGTACAGCTGACACTCGCTTGTTTACCGTCATTTCCTTGCTTTCCTTATCAGTCAGTTTGAGCGGTTCGGGGGGGGGGGGGGGGGGGGGGGGGCTAGGAACCCTCCCCTCCTTGTATTCTTTCTAAAAGGGGAAACAGAAGGAGTCACGCGGGGAGTGCTCATCCTCCTCGAAGACTCAGATTGGGGTGTTTAAATGGGTGTGGATGTAACCAAGATGAGAAAAAAAGGAGAGATAGGTAGTATGTTTGAAGGAAGGAACCTGGATGTTTTGGCTCGGAGTGAAACGAAGCTCAAGGGTAAAGGGGAAGAGTGGTTTGGGAATGTCTTGGGAGTAAAGTCATGGGTTAGTGGGAGGACAAGAGCAAGGGAAGGAGTAGCACTACTCATGAAACATGAGTGGTGGGAGTATGTGATAGAGTGTAAGAAAGTAAACTCTAGATTGATATGGGTAAAACTGAAAGTGGATGAAGAGAGATGGGTGATTATTGGTGCATATGCACCTGGGCATGAGAAGAAAGATCATGAGAGACAAGTGTTTTGGGAGCAGATGAGTGAGTGTGTTAGTAGTTTCGATGCACGAGACCGGGTTATAGTGATGGGTAATTTAAATGCAAAGGTGGGTAATGTGGCATTTGAGGGAATAATTGGTGTACATGGGGTGTTCAGTGTTGTAAATGGAAATGAAGAGCTTGTAGATTTATGTGCTGAAAAAGGACAGGTGATTGAGATGTAAGGATGTAAGGCATGTGAACGTATAGGAAGAGAGGAAAGTGATTGGTTCTCAGTGAATTTTGGTTTGCGGCAGGGGTGCGTGAAGTTTCCATGGTTGTTTAATTTCTTTATGGATGGGGTTGTTAGGGAGGTGAATGCAAGAGTTTTGGAAAGAGGGGCAAGTATGCAGTCTGTTCTGGATGAGAGAACTTGGGAAGTGAGTCAGTTGTTGTTCGCTGATGATACAGCGCTGGTGGCTGATTCGGATGAGAAACTGCAGTAGCTGGTGACTGAGTTTGGTAAAGTGTGTGAAAGGAGAAAGCTGAGAGTAAATGTGAATAAGAGCAAGGTCATTAGGTACAGTAGGGTTGAGGGACAAGTCAGGTGGGAGGTAAGTTTGAATGGAGAAAAACTGAAGGAAGTGAAGTGTTTTAGATATCTGGGAGTGGATTTGGCAGCGGATGGAACCATGGAAGTGGAGGTGAATCATAGGGTGGGGAAGGGGACGAAAGTTTTGGGAGCATTGAAGAATGTGTGGAAGTCAAGAATGTTATCTTGGTAAGCAAAAATGGGTATGTTTGAAGGAATAGTGGTTCAAACAATGTTATATGGTTGCGAGGCGTGGGCTATAGATAGAGTTGTGCGCAGGAGGGTGGATGTGCTGGATATGAGATGTTTGAGGACAATATGTAGTGTGAGGTGGTTTGATCGAGTAAATAATGAAAGTGTAAGAGAGGCGTGTGGTAATAAAAAGAGTGTGGTTGAGAGAGCAGAAGAGGGTGTTTTGAAATGGTTTGGTCACATGGAGAGAATGAATAAGGAAAGCTTGACAAAGAGGATATATGTGTCAGAGGTAGAGGGAACGAGAAGTGGGAGACCAAATTGGAGGTGGAAAGATGGAGTGAAAAAGATTTTGAGTAATCGGAGCCTGAACATGCAGGAGTGTGAAAGGCGTGCAAGGAAAAGAGAGAATTGGAACGAAGTGGTATACCAGGGTCAACGTGCTATTAATGGATTGATCCAGGGCATGTGAAGCGTCTGGGGTAAAACATGGAAAGTTTTGTGGGGCATGGATGTGGAAAGGGAGCAGTGGTTTCGGTGCATTATACATGACAGCTAGAGACTGAGTGTGAACGAATGTGGCCTTCGTTGTCTTTTCCTAGCGCTACCTTGCGCACATGCGGGGGGAGGGGGCTGTCATTTCATGTGTGGCGGGGTGGCGACGAGAATGAATAAGGGCAGACAGTATGGACTATGTACATGTGTATATATGTATACGTCTGAGTTTGTATACATATGTATACGTTGAGATGTAAAGGTATGTATATGTGCGGGCGTGGACGTGCATGTATACACATGTGTATGTGGGTGGGTTTGGCCATTCTTTAGTCTGTTTCCTTGCGCTAACTTGCTAACGCAGGAGACAGCGACACGGTATAAAAAAAATCATATATATATCATTATTTTTTTATACGTATATATATATATATATATATATATATATATATATATATATATATATATATATATATATATATATATATATATATATATATATATATGCCCTGTTTCAATCCATTGACAGCACGTCGATCCCGGTATACTACATCGTTCCAATTCACTCTATTCCTTGCACGCCTTTCACCCTCCTGCATGTTCAGGCCGCGATCACTCAAAATCTTTTTCACTCCATCTTTCCACCTCCAATTTGGTCTCCCACTTCTCCTCGTTCCCTCCACCTCTGACACATATATCCTCTTGGTCAATCTCTCCCTCACTCTTTCTCTCCATGTGACCAAACCATTTCAAAACAATCTCTTCTGCTCTCTCAACCACACTCTTTTTATTACCACACATCTCTCTTACCCTATTATTACTTACTCGATCAAACCACCTCACACCACATATTGTCCTCAAACATCTCATTTCCAGTACATCCACCCTCCTGCGCACAACTCTATCCATAGCCCACGCCTCGCAACCATACAACATTGTTGGAACCACATGCGTTACATCCTCGATAAAAACTTTTCACTGCTTCTAACAACTTGCCTCCCACACCATATATTCTTAATACCTTCCACAGAGCATCTCTATCAACTCTATCATATGCCTTCTCCAGATCCATAAATGCTACATACAAATCCATTTACTTTTCTAAGTATTTCTCACATACATTCTTCAAAGCAAACACCTGATCCACACATCCTCTACCACTTCTGAAACCACACTGCTCTTCCCCAATCTGATGCTCTGTACATGCCTTCACCCTCTCAATCAATACCCTCCCATATAATTTACCAGGAATACTCAACAAACTTATACCTCTGTAATTTGAGCACTCACTCTTATCCCCTTTGCCTTTGTACAATGGCACTATGCACGCATTCCGCCAATCCTCAGGCACCTCACCATGAGTCATACATACATTAAATAACCTTACCAACCAGTCAACAATACAGTCACCCCCTTTTTTAATAAATTCCACTGCAATACCATTGCAAGGCAACTGAGTCCACTAACCAAAGCCACCTCATGAACGCTATATACATCTATGTGTAACGCAGCTTATGCCATGCGGAACGGCTGCCCCAGCCAGTTTTCGACCGTATGCACTCTACCCTGGGCGGCCCGTGAATGCATCGCGACCAGGAACGCTAACTGCCATACTATGGAGTTAACATCAGTATGATATAATCTAATGGAGAATCTTATCCCCTTTATTTCTTTCTTCCTAATTCACATTGGCTCGAAAGGTAGTTAGGCAGTCGACTGCTATGTCTCTACATACACACACACACACACACACACACGTGCAATTTCCTTACTATCCAATAGCTAGTCTGTTAGTGATACGTATGTCCTTTAACCTTGATAAACGTCTAGGGTTTAGTTCACCGTCTGTGTAGATCCGTCAGCGAGACGGTACGTGCACCAAGACGAGGACGGACAGTTTGGTACGGCAGAGGAGGGACCAAGACGAGGAAGGACACTTTGGTACGGCAGAGGAGGGAAGTGTCCGTTGCTCCACAGTGAATAATTGGAGTATCCATCCCTCGACTTCCCTCCCTCTCTCTTTGTGCAGGGTTCCAGACGTAAAAGTAAGAGTCGCTCATGGTTTTTGTTTACGTTGTCTAGTCGGTTAGAGTAGAGAGAGAACTTATCTCGGCACACAGCTGATACAAACGATGGCTTTGATAGGGCCACTTCTGGCTTATCTCTTCTCGCCCAAGCACATGCAGACACGACATTCAGGCAGACAGAGACATAGATAAATCGATAGGCAATCTGTGTGATAGAGATTAGTGTCTTCATTACCGAGTGTGGAGCAGCAGCCTAGGAAATGCTACGAAGATATGTGGTAAGACTTTGCTTTGATATTCTTTTCTTCTTCTTTTTTCACTGCTCTTAAGGGGACTGCATATCTTTTTTTTTTTTCCTTATTCTTTTAAGTAGTGATAAGTCCAGACCACCTCCCTGGGGTTGGTGTGGTCTATGTAACTCTCTCGGCGAGTGGTTAGTTCTGCCATATAGCGTAACCTCACGCCACGTTAACTCGCATGGCTGGCTGGTAGGTACTAACTTCCCCGCTCCACAGATTAATTCCTTCCAAAACACACACACACACACACATGCAAGTTACGGCTGACATTGTAAGCACAATGAAACTGCTGATGATGGTAAGAACTGACACAACAGACGCCGGGAAACACTTGAGCGACAGCAGCCTAGCCTGCACTTGTTGTGTTCAGCAGAACGTAACACATAGCCGTCAACACCACAATAAGGCAAGGTGGCCTCGCTGCTCGTGTGTGTGTGTATATATATATATATATATATATATATATATACGAATAAAGTGTATATGAACGCACACCTTTATAGAACATACAAAGCTCCATCAGCCAGGATCGAACCTGGGACCCCTTGTGCAAGAGGCAGGCATGCTAACCGCTAGGCTAAGGGACTGTATAATAAGAAACAACTATTCGAAATACTAAGTACTCGAATACCCTTCGTCTCACTATGGTGAGCAACGGGGTCTATCGGTTGTTTCCGAACAGAACACATATGTCTGTGTGTGTGTATATATATGTATACGTTGAGATGTATATGTATGTATATTTGCGTGTGTGGACGTGTACGTATATACATGTGTATGTGGGTGGGTTGGGCCATTCTTTCGTCTGTTTCCTTGCGCTACCTCGCTAACGCGGGAGATAGCGACAAAGCAAAATAAATAAATAAATAAAAAAAAAATATATATATATATATATATATATATATATATATATATATATATATATATATATATATATATATATATATTGCGACGACGTAATCTAAGCTGTACCTGTTTGTAAATGTTTTCCAATTTTCATACGAAAACGTTTGGTATTGCTGTAGAATGGGAAACATATACTTCAAATGCAGGTTACGAGATCGTACCTATGTATTCAGTCATCAGGAACAACAACTGTGGGGCCAGAAAAGGAGAGATGAATGTGTAGTCTATCACGTGTGGTGTTGACTGATAAACGATCGTCACTTCAGGGCTATTCAACACCTTATAACTTTCCGTTGTTTGAATAACTCGACTCAATGCGCCTTTTCTTTCTTTCTTTCTTTTTTTTTTTTTGCACTCTGACTATGGCTACGATGCCGTGCTGTTACGTCCAGCAAACCTTGCTTATGTGTGGCGTTTGTGGATATAATGTCAATACTGAACTAACCATTTGGTCTTATCTACGGTCGGCCTGACGAGCAAGGGGGGAGACAGAGAGAGAGAGAGAGAGATAAAAGCGGTCAGTTCTCCAGCAACCGTCGAGAGGGAAGTACTCGTGTGTTGTGCCCCTACGAGGTGGTAGTGGGGGTGTAGAGTTTGTACAAGCTACAGCCTCGACCAGTAGGACCGTTGGCCGGAATCGATTTCGTTCGTATCATGATAAGAATCGAGTTGGGGATATAGGGCGAGGGTAACGTAGCGACCCTACACTGTCGTTTGTTTTCAACACTTCGTGCGCGCGGAGGGTCGAACTTCTTAAGACACCCCTTCTCTCTCTCTCTCTCTCTCTCTCTCTCTCTCTCTCTCTCTCTCTCTCTCTCTCTCTCTCTGTACTCAGGCAGATCAGCATCTCCGATCCGAGCCAATTCACCCAGCTTCGGTTTTAATGAAGCCTCAAGTCATAAGGTTCAGGTTTGTGAGTCGAAAGTCAAGCCTCACAAGCTTGTAAAGACTCAGCAGGATCGCTTATCCTCGCTCGTAATTTAAGATCAGACTAAATCAGCTCCTTCCGTGTCATGATAACTTTTCATCCTTGTAGGTCAAGATTCAGGGGGCGCCCCCCGGCTAGTCGAACCACCGCAGCGCTCCGTTCCGGGCGAAGTCAGGAGGCCAAGGTTTGATACAGTGTATGTGTGTGTGTGTGTTACGTGGCCAGTCGTCTCCGGACCTGTGTCGTGAGCAGGGTCGAACGCAGGAACTAAAAGAGTTCAGACGTTATTCAAGAACGACAACAAAATTCGATACTGAGATAGTGATGTCCGTGTCTGAGACACCTGTGGTATCAGGACCTCTTGTCTAAATGATAGAAAAAAAATATATATATAGTGAAAACGTTGTATGGATTACTTCCAGATACCAGAGATCATATTGATTAGGAAATATGATTAGGAACGATATTGTGACTTCGTAATCCATCTTTCGTCACAGCAACAGCGAACATGAACAGTCGGGTAAGTCAAATGTTTTTGCGCTTCGTTCATTAATGATGATCTTAAGTGTGTATATGTATATGATTGGGGAGGAGCAGTGTGGTTTCAGAAGTGGTAGAGGATGTGTGGATCAGGTGTTTGCTTTGAAGAATGTATGTGAGAAATACTTAGAAAAGCAAATGGATTTGTATGTAGCATTTATGGATCTGGAGAAGGCATATGATAGAGTTGATAGAGATGCTCTGTGGAAGGTATTAAGAATATATGGTGTGGGAGGCAAGTTGTTAGAAGAAGTGAAAAGTTTTTATCGAGGATGTAAGGCATGTGTACGTGTAGGAAGAGAGGAAAGTGATTGGTTCTCAGTGAATGTAGGTTTGCGGCAGGGGTGTGTGATGTCTCCATGGTTGTTTAATTTGTTTATGGATGGGGTTGTTAGGGAGGTGAATGCAA
>NC_092225.1:91812168-91912168 GCF_036320965.1 Panulirus ornatus | reverse complement strand
GTGTGTGTGTGTGTGTGTGTGTACAGGAGGAGGCCCCCCGCCCCCACAGACCTATTGCTTCTGGGTGATTATTGCCACGACGGCTCAGGGTTGACAACGGCTTTCAGGTGTTGGCTGAAGTCTTACAACACACACACACACACACACACACACACACACACACACACACACACACACACAACACACACACACACACACACACACACTGCAGGTGTTTTCGGCAAATTGGTGTATTCGAAGACTATTTGACTCATGAAATCTTTTATCATTTTTTTCTTGGATCGCTTTACTTTCACGCTGGACTGGGATCAGCTAGAGAGAGAGAGAGAGAGAGAGAGAGAGGCCACACTCTTGGCCAAGCCTTTACTGAGGGGTATCCAGAAGGCAGTTTACATCGACCAGGGCCTGGGTTCACAGTGGTGTTTTGGGGGCACCACGTCAGCCTAATGCAAGCGCTCCCCTACCGACGAAGGTAACGAAGGCAGGTTGTGAGTTGTGAAAAAAAAAATAATCTACCAACAGTTGTAATCAAGAGAAGATGGAAAGTCGAACTTGTGCCTCCGAGGATGTGATCTGACCTGACCCTTGACTCGGCCCTCAAGGATCAGGTCGAAGGGTGAGACATCATTATCATACTCAGTGGTCATAACACAAAGTCGTTCGCAAAGGTCGTTGTATTCCCTTGGCGCTCAAGGGTCGTACTTATTGTCGTGCTTAAGGGACATACAGTCGTTGACCAAGGGGCGCACGTACCCTTGTGTTTAAGGGTCGTACAGTCGTTGATCAAAGGTCGTACCGTCGTGCTCAAAGGTCGTACGTACCCTCGTGCTTAAGGTTCGTACCGTCGTTAATCAAGGGTCGTACGTACCCTCGTGCTTAAGGGTCATACCGTCGTGCTCAAGGGTCGCATGTACCTTTGTGCTTATGGATCGTACCATCGTGCTCAAGGGTCGTACGTACCCTCGAGCTTAAGCGTCGTACTGTCGTGTTCAAGGGTCGTACGTACCCTCGAGCTTAAGGGTCGTACCGTCGTTGATCAAAGGTGGGACATACCCTCGTGCTCAAAAGGTCGTACCGTCGTGCCCACACGTACTGTCATACTGCCGTGCCCACAGGTTTAGACTGGAGATCAGTAATCAATTATTTACCGAGGTTCGTACAGATCTAGAGCACACACACACACTCACACACACGTTGATATTCATGCAAGTGTTGTCCGACACGACACGTGTGTACAACTACGTATATGTATGATACCAACAGCTGTGCAGGTGACTAATATTCACGCATATATATATATATATATATATTTTTTTTTTTTCATACTATTCGCTATTTCCCGCGATAGCGAGGTAGCGTTAAGAACAGAGGACTGGGCCTTTGAGGGAATATCCTCACCTGGACCTCTTCTCTGTTCCTTCTTTTGGAAAAAAAAAAAAAAAAAAAAAAAAAAAATATATATATATATATATATATATATATATATATATATATATATACATATATATATATATATATATATATATACATATATATATATATATAAAAGAGCAAGGTTATTAGGTACAGTAGGGTTATATATATATATATATATATATATATATATATATATATATATATATATATATATATATATATATATAAAAGAGCAAGGTTATTAGGTACAGTAGGGTTGAGGGACGAGTCAATTGGGAGGTAAGTTTGAATGGAGAAAAACTAGAGGAAGTGAAGTGTTTTAGATATCTGGGAGTGGATTTGGCAGCGGATGGAACCATGGAAGCGGAAGAGAGTCACAGGGTGGAGAAAGGGGCGAAAGTTCTGGGAACGTTGAAAAATGTGTGGAAGGCGAGAACATTACCTCGGAAAGCAAAAATGGGTATGTTTGAAGGAATAGTGGTTCCAACAATGTTATATGGTTGCGAGGCGTGGGCTATAGATAGAGTTGTGCGGAGTAGGGTGGATGTGTTGGAAATGAGATGTTTGAGGACAATATGTGGTATGATGTGGTTTGATCGAGTAAGCAATGAAAGAGTAAGAGAGATGTGTGGTAATAAAAAGTGTGGTTGAGAGAGCAGGAGAGCGTGTTTTGAAATGGTTTGGTCACATGGAGAGAATGAGTGAGGAAAGATTGACAAAGAGCATATATGTGTCAGAGGTGAAGGGATCGAGGAGAAATGGGAGACCAAATTGGAGGTGGAAAGATGGCGTGAAAAAGATTTTGAGCGATCGGAGCCTGAACATGCAGGAGGGTGAAAGGCGTGCAAGGAATAGAGTGAATTGGAACGATTTCTCACGTACATTCTTCAAAGCAAACATCTGATCCACACATCCTTTACCTCTGTAATTTGAACACTCACTTTTATCCCCTTTGACTTTGTACAATGGCACTATGCAAGCATTCCGCCAATCCTCAGGCACTTCACCATGAACCATACATACATTAAATATCTTTACCATATATATATATATATATATATATATATATATATATATTATATATATATTATATATTTTTTTTTTTTTTTTTTTTCTTTTGTTTTTTTTGGTTTGTCGCTGTCTCCCGCTTTTTTTGCGAGGTAGCGCAGTAAACAGACGAAAGAAATAGCCCAACCACCCCCATACACATGTATATACATACGTCCACACATGCAAATATACATACCTACACAGCTTTCCATGGTTTACCCCAGACGCTTCACATGCCCTGATTCAATCCACTGACAGCACGTCAACCCCGGTTATACCCACATCGATCCAATTAATTATTCCTTGCCCTCCTTTCACCCTCCTGCATGTTCAGGCCCCGATCACACAAAATCTTTTTCACTCCATCTTTCCACCTCCATTTGGTCTCCCACTTCTCGTTCCCTCGACTCCGACCACATATATCCTCTTGGTCAATCTTTCCTCACTCATTCTCTCCATGGCCCAAACCACTTCAAAACACCCTCTTCTGCTCTCTCAACCACGCTCTTTTTATTTCCACACATCTCTCTTACCCTTACGTTACTTACTCGATCAAACCACCTCACACCACACATTGTCCTCAAACATCTCATTTCCAGCACATCCATCCTCCTGCGCACAACTCTATCCATAGCCATCGCCTCGCAACCATACAACATTGTTGGAACCACTATTCCTTCAAACATACCCATTTTTGCTTTCCGAGATAATGTTCTCGACTTCCACACATTCTTCAAGGCTCCCAGAATTTTCGCCCCCTCCCCCATATATATATATGGATCTAAAAAAAAGCATCCGATAGAGTTGACAGACAGTTTATGGAAGGTCCTTCGAGTATATACGGCGTACGAGGAAAGATTATCAACACCAGTGTGGAGTAGATTTTTAAACCAGACTGGAAAGTTTGTGTGCGTTACAATCACGTTGCATTCAAACACAAGTTGTCTTGTTTCTTTTCAGCGCAATTTTCTCCTCCTGGTTCTGTCGTGCGTCGGAGTAGGTTTTCTGTGGTTGATGTACACGAGCAACATTCGTATCTCGACGAAGACTGCGCTCAGTACAGACCAACTTAAAAGCGTCAACATCCAGGAGTTACCGTAAGTGCAAAAATTTAGAACAGAACATATCTATGTACATTTAAAAAGATGGAAAGGTATAACATCATCTTTTTCGTATGTGCAGTGTAATCATATTTATAGTATTTTCTCTTTAGATCTAAAAAAAAAAATTTGAGGTTTTTTGAAGTGAATTTTTAAACGCTACATATAAAATTTAGTTCCTAAGTGAATTATTCTAAATTTGGTTTCCAAGAGAATGTTGTGGCTCCATAAGATAAATCAAGTCACCTTCAATTCCTTATGAATAGGTCACGTAGCCTAATAGAGAGAACATAAGCCATGCAAAATCATATTCTAATGTAATAAAAAAAAAGCAATGATTATTATGTCATCTCTACTACATAAGCCGTAATTATGAATTAATAGTACTATTAAATTTGAGAATCTTAGAATCTGTTTCATAAAAACTTTAAGATGGTTTACGATAGTTTAGCAATAACTTAACAAATATTGATTGTGAATCAAAATGTATTAGTTTTTTTCCCCTACCTTTTTTATTACATTAATCTGAAGAGGTTCCAGTACTATTAATTTTATGGAGAGTATTCTTTTTTTCCATCGTTAATCACAAAACCCCTGGAACCCCAGCTTAAGGCATTCTATACTGGTTATCAGAATCACATTTTTCAACCGTATCTTGACAGGGACAAAACTTATTTTTCACATGCTTATCTTATCTCTCTCTCTCTCTCTCTCTTCTCTACTCTCTCTCTCTCTCTCTCTCTCTCTCCTCTACCTCCTCACCTTATCTTTTGACGGTCACGATGAATTGAGATGTCGCAAGCAATCCCTTTGGTACGTTTGACTTGACCTTCACATCATCCTTTACAACTTGTTATTCATGGATGAACATTCTGCATGTTGAAAAACTGTCTAACAATACCTTTTCTTCTTTTCTTTTTCTTTTTTTTTTTTTTCTCACTGAAAATCCGTCAAGTGATCACTTGTTATTCCCCTTATTGTTATAAGGTTGACTAAGTTCTTGTTATAGGGTCGAAGTTATTCCTTTTAATCCTATTACAGGGTCAATGTTATGGGGTTGTTATGGGGTTGAATTGTATTCCTATAGGGTCGACGCTATCCTCGTTACAAGGTCGATGACATTCTTGTTACAGATCGAGGATATTCTTATAGGGTCGACGACAGTATTGGTACAAGGTCGCTGATGTTCTTTTTTTGGGGAGAGAGAGAGAGAGATGAGAGAGAGAGAGGAGAGAGAGAGAGAGATGAGAGAGAGAGAGAGAGAGAGAGAGAGAGAGAGAGAGAGGAGGAGGAGGAGAAACATTGCCACATAAGAGAGAGAGTATTTTGCCCGAGGAAAGTCAGAGAAGAATTTCCACGTCTGCTAAAATACCACATGGTGTGGTAGGTAGCCAGTCATATCTGTTAACATACCACATACTGAGGGGGAAGTTGATGATGTCAGCTTACATACAAACATACTTTGGTAATTTCACAAACACACACACACAACACACACACTAGTTACGCAACATTATACATATGAAACGAGACGACCTTCAACCGTAAACCGCGCTACAACGAAGCTAACACAGTTGGACCACATATGTCATGATAGACATTCTAAGCATGCAGACTCGCTCGCGCGCGTGCACACACACACACCACACACACACACACACACACACACACACACACACACACACACACCGTGAACTGTTTTGGCCGTAACATTACTTTAAAATATATAAAGTATTCCTCTTTAACGTATTTCCTCATTCCAGGCAGATACCCATGGATCAGACCAATAAGTTAGAACAGGAGAACATCCTGAAGGAGAAGTTAGAACAGGAGAACATCCTGATGGAGAAGTTTAGAACAGGAGAACATCCTGAGGGAGATATATATATATATATATATATATGTTGTGTGTGTATTTGTGTTTAAAGTAGAAATAGAAGTAAATTGAATAAGAGCAAGGTTATTAGGTACAGTAGGGTTGAGGGACGAGTCAATTGGGAGGTAAGTTTGAATGGAGAAAAACTAGAGGAAGTGAAGTGTTTTAGATATCTGGGAGTAGATTTGGCAGCGGATGGAACCATGGAAGCGAAGAGAGTCACAGGGTGCGGGAAGGGGCGAAAGTTCTGGGAACGTTGAAAAATGTGTGGAAGGCGAGAACATTACCTCGGAAAGCAAAAATGGGTATGTTTGAAGGAATAGTGGTTCCAACAATGTTATATGGTTGCGAGGCGTGGGCTATAGATAGAGTTGTGCGGAGGAGGGTGGATGTGTTGGAAATGAGATGTTTGAGGACAATATGTGGTGTGAGGTGGTTTGATCGAGTAAGCAATGAAAGAGTAAGAGAGATGTGTGGTAATAAAAAGTGTGGTTGAGAGAGCAGAAGAGCGTGTGTTGAAATGGTTTGGTCACATGGAGAGAATGAGTGAGGAAAGATTGACAAAGAGCATATATGTGTCAGAGGTGAAGGGATCGAGAAGAAATGGGAGACCAAATTGGAGGTGGAAAGATGGCGTGAAAAAGATTTTGAGCGATCGGAGCCTGAACATGCAGGAGGGTGAAAGGCGTGCAAGGAATAGAGTGACTTGGAACGATTTCTCACGTACATTCTTCAAAGCAAGCATCTGATCCACACATCCTTTACCTCTGTAATTTGAACACTCACCTTTATCCCCTTTGACTTTGTATAATGGCACTATGCAAGCATTCCGCCAATCCTCAGGCACTTCACCATGAACCATACATACATTAAATATCTTTACCATATATATATATATATACATATATATATATATATATATATATATATATATATATATATATATATTTACTATATATATTTTTTTTTCTTTTTTTTTTTTTGCTTTGTCGCTGTCTCCCGCGTTTGCGAGGTAGCGCAAGGAAACAGACGAAAGAAATGGCCCAACCCACCCCCATACACATGTATATACATACGTCCACACACGCAAATATACATACCTACACAGCTTTCCATGGTTTACCCCAGACGCTTCACATGCCCTGATTCAATCCACTGACAGCACGTCAACCCCGGTATACTACATCGATCCAATTCACTCTATTCCTTGCCCTCCTTTCACCCTCCTGCATGTTCAGGCCCCGATCACACAAAATCTTTTTCACTCCATCTTTCCACCTCCAATTTGGTCTCCCACTTCTCCTCGTTCCCTCCACCTCCGACACATATATCCTCTTGGTCAATCTTTCCTCATTCATTCTCTCCATGTGCCCAAACCACTTCAAAACTCCCTCTTCTGCTCTCTCAACCATGCTCTTTTTATTTCCACACATCTCTCTTACCCTTACGTTACTTACTTGATCAAACCACCTCACACCACACATTGTCCTCAAACATCTCATTTCCAGCACATCCATCCTCCTGCGCACAACTCTATCCACAGCCCACGCCTCGCAACCATACAACATTGTTGGAACCACTATTCCTTCAAACATACCCATTTTTGCTTTCCGAGATAATGTTCTCGACTTCCACACATTCTTCAAGGCTCCCAGAATTTTCGCCCCCTCCCCCATATATATATATGGATCTAGAAAAAGCATCCGATAGAGTTGACAGACAGTTTATGGAAGGTCCTTCGAGTATATACGGCGTACGAGGAAAGATATCAACACCAGTGTGGAGTAGATTTTTAAACCAGACTGGAAAGTTTGTGTGCGTTACAATCACGTTGCATTCAAACACAAGTTGTCTTGTTTCTTTTCAGCGCAATTTTCTCCTCCTGGTTCTGTCGTGCGTCGGAGTAGGTTTTCTGTGGTTGATGTACACGAGCAACATTCGTATCTCGACCAAGACTGCGCTCAGTACAGACCAACTTAAAAGCGTCAACATCCAGGAGTTACCGTAAGTGCAAAAATTTAGAACAGAACATATCTATGTACATTTAAAAAGATGGAAAGGTATCACATCATCTCTATCGTATGTGCAGTGTAATTATATTTATAGTATTTTCTCTTTAGATCTAAAAAAAAAAATTTGAGGTTTTTTGAAGTGAATTTTTAAACGCTACATATAAAATTTAGTTCCTAAGTGAATTATTCTAAATTTGGTTTCCAAGAGAATGTTGTGGCTCCATAAGATAAATCAAGTCACCTTCAATTCCTTATGAATAGGTCACGTAGCCTAATAGAGAGAACATAAGCCATGCAAAATCATATTCTAATGTAATAAAAAAAAGCAATGATTATTATGTCATCTCTACTACATAAGCCGTAATTATGAATTAATAGTACTATTAAATTTGAGAATCTTAGAATCTGTTTCATAAAAACTTTAAGATGGATTACGATAGTTTAGCAATAACTTAACAAATATTGATTGTGAATCAAAATGTACTAGTTTTTTTCCCCTACCTTTTTTATTACATTAATCTGAAGAGGTTCCAGTACTATTAATTTTATGGAGAGTATTCTTTTTTTTCCATCGTTAATCACAAAACCCCTGGAACCCCAGCTTAAGGCATTCTATACTGGTTATCAGAATCACATTTTTCAACCGGTATCTTGACAGGGACAAAACTTATTTTTCACATGCTTATCTTATCTCTCTCTCTCTCTCTCTCTCTCTCTCTCTCTCTCTCTCTCTCTCTCTCTCTCTCTCTCTCCTCTACCTCCTCACCTTATCTTTTGACGGTCACGATGAATTGAGATGTCGCAAGCAATCCCTTTGGTACGTTTGACTTGACCTTCACATCATCCTTTACAACTTGTTATTCATGGATGAACATTTTGCATGTTGAAAAACTGTCTAACAATACCTTTTCTTCTTTTCTTTTTCTTTTTTTTTTTCTCACTGAAAATCCGTCAAGTGAATCACTTGTTATTCCCCTTATTGTTATAAGGTTGACTAAGTTCTTGTTATAGGGTCGAAGTATTCCTTTTAATCCTATTACAGGGTCAATGTTATGGGGTTGTTATGGGGTTGAATTGTATTCCTATAGGGTCGACGCTATCCTCGTTACAAGGTCGATGACATTCTTGTTACAGGATCGAGGATATTCTTATAGGGTCGACGACAGTATTGGTACAAGGTCGCTGATGTTCTTTTTTTGGGGAGAGAGAGAGAGAGAGAGAGAGAGAGAGAGAGAGAGAGAGAGAGAGAGAGAGAGAGAGAGAGAGAGAGAGAGAGAGAGAGAGGAGGAGGAGGAGAAACATTGCCACATAAGAGAGAGAGTATTTTGCCCGAGGAAAGTCAGAGAAGAATTTCCACGTCTGCTAAAATACCACATGGTGTGGTAGGTAGCCAGTCATATCTGTTAACATACCACATACTGTGGGGAAGTTGATGATGTCAGCTTACATACAACATACTTTGGTAATTTCACAAACACACACACACACACACACACACACACACACACACTAGTTACGCAACATTATACATATGAAACGAGACGACCTTCAACCGTAAACCGCGCTACAACGAAGCTAACACCAGTTGGACCACATATGTCATGATAGACATTCTAAGCATGCAGACTCGCTCGCGCGCGTGCACACACACACACACACACACACACACACACACACACACACACACACACACACACACACCGTGAACTGTTTTGGCCGTAACATTACTTTAAAATATATAAAGTATTCCTCTTTAACGTATTTCCTCATTCCAGGCAGATACCCATGGATCAGACCAATAAGTTAGAACAGGAGAACATCCTGAAGGAGAAGTTAGAACAGGAGAACATCCTGATGGAGAAGTTAGAACAGGAGAACATCCTGAGGGAGAAGTTAGAACAGGAGAACATCCTGATGGAGAAGTTAGAACAGGAGAACATCCTGAAGGAGAAGTTAGAACAGGAGAACATCCTGATGGAGAAGTTAGAACAGGAGAACATCCTGAAGGAGAAGTTAGAACAGGAGAACAGCCAGAGGGCCACTGAGGATGCAAACGCCCCTCAAGAAAATCAAGACGCTGAGGAGCTGAGCCAACGCTCTGCAAGTCCTGGTGAATCACAGGCTGGCGGCGGCGGGACCGAGTCTGTTCTCCTGCCAGGAGACACGCATTTCCCATACGAAGAACCAAACTACGAGAAGATAACACAACACCCTCCACAGGAAATGTTCAAGGAGAAGCCCGGTAGTGGCGTGCTGGACCCTAATAACCCGCCACTGAAGAAGATACTTTACTGGAATGATGTAAGTTATAATATATATATATATATATATATATATATATATATATATATATATATATATATGTGTGTGTGTGTGTGTGTGTGTGTGAAAGTAGAAAGTTGAGAGTAAATGTGAATAAGAGCAAGGTTATTAGGTACAGTAGAGTTGAGGGACGAGTCAATTGGTAGGTACGTTTGAATGGAAAAAAAAACTGGAGGAAGGGAAGTGTTTTAGATATCTGGGAGTGGATTTGGCAGCGGTTGGAACCATGGAAGCGGAAGTGAGTCATAGGGTGGGGGAGGGGGCGAAAGTTCTGGGAGCGTTGAAAAATGTGTGGAAGGCGAGAACATTATCTCGGAAAGCAAAAATGGGTATGTTTGAAGGAATAGTGGTTCCGACAATGTTATATGATTGTGAGGCGTGGGCTATAGAGTTGTGCGGAGGAAGGTGGATGTGCTGGAAATGAGATGTTTGAGGACAATATGTGGTGTGAGGTGGTTTGATCGAATAAGTAATGAAAGGGTAAGAGAGATGTGTGATAATAAAAAGAGTGTGGTTGAGAGAGCAGAAGAGCGTGTTTTGAAATGGTTTGGTCACATGGTGAGAATGGGTAAGGAAAGATTGGCAAAGAGGATATATGTGTCAGAGGTGGAGGGAACGAGGAGAAATGGGAGACCAAATTGGAGGTGGAAAGATGGAGTAAAAAAGATTTTAAGTGATCGGGGCCTGAGCATGCAGGAGGGTGAAAGGTGTGCAAGGAATAGAGTGAATTGGCACGATGTAGTATACCGGGGTCGACGTGCTGACAATGGATTGAACCAGGGTATGTGAAGCGTCTGGGGTAAACCATGGAAAGTTGTGTGGGGCCTGGATGTGGAAAGGGAGCTGTGGTTTCGGTGCATTATACATGACAGCTGGAGACTGAGTGTGAACGAATGTGGCCTTTGTTGTCTTTTCCTAGTGATACCTCGCGCATATGCGGGGGGAGGGGGTTGTCATTTCAAGTGTGGCGGGGTGGCGTCGGGAATGAATAAGGGCAGACAGTATGAAATATGTGCATGTGTATATATGTATATGTCTGTGTGTGTATATATATATATGTATACGTTGAGATGTATAGGTATGTATATGTGCGTGTGTGGACGTGTATGTATATACATGTGTCTGTGGGTGGGTTGGGCCATTCTTTCGTCTGTTTTCAACTACCATCATCACTACCACTACCACCATCTGACAACTCTCAACTACCATCATCACCACTACCACCATCTGATAACTTTCAACTACCATCATCACCACTACCACCATCTGATAACTTTCCTAACTCATCGATTTTCTTTTATTCTGAACATTGTGACTCGTGAGGTCAAGATCCTGTCTAGGAACAATTATTGTAAACAGTTAGAGACAATTAAGGTATGAAATGGGGGTTAGATAAGATGTCATTTTGAAGAAATCCCCAAATGATCACAATTTCAATAATAATGATTAAAAAAATAATATTTATTTCTTTTTCAATTTATTCATTTACACTTAACAAGTCATGTATGTCGTCTTCATTCATTCAAGTCCAAGGATAGTAGAGTATTCATTCAATCATCCCCGTGGGTAGTAAGGTATTCATTCATTCATCCTATGGGTTTATACAGTGCTCATTCCCTTATCCTCTTGGATAGTAGAGCATTCATTCACTCATCCCTAATGAGAAGATTCATTCATTCCTCCTAGGGGTAGTGAAGTACTCATTCATTCATCCTATGGGTAGTACAATATTCAATCATTCATTCATTCATCCTATGGATAGTAAAGTATTTTCATTAATTTTAACATACAGGTAACAAATTACTCATTCATTCACCTCGTAGTCTGGCGTCGCGTTCTAGATGAACCAAAAGACGTTCTTGACGAAGAGCGAAAATTCTCTAAAATATCTCTCTCTCTCTCTCTCTCTCTCTCTCTCTCTCTCTCTCTCTCTCTCTCTCTCTCTCTCTCTCCTCTCTCTCCCAACAGAATTACGGCAATAAGCATTTTGGATTCGGGTTTGGTCGAGAGCCGTTCCTCCGTGCAGGCTGTCGTGTGAACACTTGCATGACCACAGGCAGCCGCACTCGCTTCCCAGCGGAAGAAATCGACGCTATTATATGGCACTTCAGGTCCAAGGACAAGTCTCTCCCTGATAAGAGGTTCGAGTTCAGCCAAAATGTGTGTTTTTTTTCTACTTTAGTTCCTTATGTAAGCTGTTGAGACGGCACGACCTACTGAATACCCCAAACCAAGACTTTTTCATTAAAGCTGTATATATATATATATATATATATATATATATATATATGTGGGTGGGTTGCGCCATTCTTTTGTCTGTTTCCTTGCGCTACCTCACTAATGCGGGAGACAGCGACAAAGTAAAATAAATATAAAAAATATATATGCATGTGTGTACGAGTAGGAAGAGAGGAAAGTGATTGGTTCCCAGTGAATGTTGATTTGCAGCAGGGATGCGTGATGTCTCCATGGTTATTTAATTTGTTTATGGATGGGGTTGTTAGGGAGGTGAATGCAAGAGTTTGGGAGAGAGGGGCAAGTACGCTGTCTGTTGTAGATGAGAGGGCTTGGGAAGTGAGTCAGTTGTTATTCGCTGATGATACAACGCTGGTGGCTGATTCGAGTGGGAAACTGCAGAAGTTGGTGACTGAGTTTGGTAAAGTGTGTGAAAGAAGAAAGCTGAGGGTAAGAAAGCTGTAAGAACAAGGTTATTAGGTTCAGTAAAGTTGAGGGGCAAGTTAACTGGGAGGTAAGTTTGAATGGAGAAAAACTGGAGGAAGTGAAGTGTTTAAGATATCTGGGAGTGGACTTAGCAGTGGATGGAACCATGGAAGTGGAAATGAGTCACAGGGTGGGGGAGGGGGCGAAGGTTCTGGGAGCGTTGAAGAATGTGTGGAAGGCGAGAACATTATCCCGGAGAGTAAAAATGGGTATGTTTAAAGGAATAGTGGTTCCAACAATGTTATATGGTTGCGAGGCGTGGGCTATGGATAGAGTTGTGCGGAGGAGGGTGGATGTGTTGGTTTATCAACCCTGGCAAATGACAAGCTTGAAAGCTAAATAACCAACCAATCAACCACAAAGGACCCGATTGTGTACGATGGAACTTGGGAAGCAATAGCTGAGGCGAGTTATACAGTGTTTCCAAGACGTTTATGAACACACACACTCATAGTATCAGAGAGGCTGGATAGCAGAAAACAGCAAAAGTGCCACAAATGGAATGTGTTCTGCTCGTAACTGTATTAGTGGTTATTTGAGGAAAAACATAATCAGACAGGGACAAAAGTTCCTAAGAGGAGATACAGATGGGAAGCAGAACTGTACGCCAACGACACGATAGTGGGGAGGGCTATGAAGTTTAGGGATAATGTGGGGAGGGGGACTCGTATATGCCTCACCTACTTTGCCCAACTAGATAACTATGTCCTCATCGTTAAGGGTTGGTTGGTTGGTTATCTGGGCTTTAGGCCAGAAGACTTGCAATGTCAGGTTACAGCCATCAACTGGAAAATCTTGAACACCTTTGAGTGTTCGAAGTAATATTTGTAAAACCTTGCATACTGTGTCACTGTATTTATATTGACTAAAAGTGGTATATATTCTTCGATTCGTTCGCTATACCGCTTTTTGCGTGGAAACACATAAATTATACAGCAACACGATATAAACAAGTTACCAAAGCAATCACATTTTGTTTTCAATAACATCGGAAATAATGTAAATTTCGGTAGCCAGGGGAAAGTTAGCGAGGCTGCAATAGGTTCTACGTGTTTAATCAAATCTTGTATATCTTACGTCTGTGTTTAATCAAATCTTGTATTTCTTAGGTCAGTGTTTAATCAAATCTTGTATTTCTTACGTCTGTGTTTAATCAAATCTTGTATTTCTCAGGTTTGTGTTTAATCAAATCTTGTATTTCTTAAGTCTACATATTCTCTTGAGTTACATGACCCTCACCACAATCATCTTTATTTATCATGGAAGAATAATACAATTATGGTCCAAATCACGATCCATCGGATTGGTTATATTCTCCACAATGCCATGTTATCACTCGCAAACAAAAACAATGAAATTTCAGAGTGTTTTAAAGCGCAGCTAAACTGGAAATCAAGGACAAATACACATTGGGACTTGGAAGATTGTTGAAACAAATAAGAACATTAGGAAGGGGTTTGGATACTAAGAACCTCAGTGAGTTAACAATCCAGGGAACTCACATAACTAGAGGGTGTGGATACCATAGAAAGTATTAATAGTATTGGGATGTCATAATTGTGTTCTCATGGAGGTTACAAAACATGTGTAGAGGACATAGCTTTGTTGTGACGAAATTTCAGCTTGTGTACTAACGGTATGTTCAGAAACATTCAACCAAAGACCAGTTATGCAAAAGCATTTACCGTCAAGAGGTATGTTTCCATATGCACTGGATTCAACTCAAGGGAACGGAGGTCACTGTAACACGCAGATTTAAGCTAACAGTAGCGAGGCAAATGTTTTTGATGAATCCAACTGTTTCAAAGAATGACATAGTGTCAAGAGTTTACCACCTGTCTTAGCTTTGAAATTTTCTTTAATGTTTCTCGTTAAATCATATTACTATCTATTACTATCATTCTCCATCTTATTTCGCACATTATTAATGTAAGTAATTTACTGGTTTTACTTCATATTGCAAAGCTCTGCTATACACTAGAATCACATGGACTCCGGGCAATGAAAATCAGATAAGCCGGTAATACAAGGTTTGTGTCTGTCCTCAGGTCGCCTCACACACGGTACGTCTTCTGGATGATGGAGTCTGCGTCACATCTCTTTGGCAATCTCCAACCCTACAATTATGTCTTCAACTGGACCTTTACCTATAGACTTGATTCGGACTTCCCAAACCCGTATGTTATGCTGTTGTATTCTATATATATATATATATATATATATATATATATATATATATAGACATATATATTATTATTATTATTATCATTATTATCATTTTTTTATCTTTATTTTGCTTTGTCGCTGTCTCCCGCGTTAGCGCGGTAGCGCAGGGAACAAACGAAAGAATGGCCCAACCCACCCACATACACATGTATATACATACACGTCCACACACGCAAATATACATACCTATACATCTCAACGTATACATATATATACACACAGACATATACATATATACACGTACATAATTCATACTGTCTCTGCCTTTATTCATTCCCATCGCCACCTCGCCACACATGAAATAACCCCCTCCCCCTCATGTGCGCGAGGTAGCGCTAGGAAAAGACAACAAAGGCCACATTCGTTTACACTCAGTCTCTAGCTGTCATTTATAATGCACCGAAACCACAGCTCCCTTTCCACATCCAGGCCCCACAGAACTTTCCATGGTTTACCCCAGACGCTTCACATGCCCTGGTTCAATCCATTGACAGCACGTCGACCCCGCTATACCCAATCGTTCCAATTCACTCTATTATATATATATATATATATATATATATATATATATATATATATATATATATATATATATATATATATATATATATATATATGGCAGCGGATGGAACCATGGAAGCGGAAGTGGATCATAGGGTGGGGGAGGGGGCGAAAATCCTGGGGGCCTTGAAGAATGTGTGGAAGTCGAGAACATTATCTCGGAAAGCAAAAATGGGTATGTTTGAAGGAATAGTGGTTCCGACAATGTTGTATGGTTGCGAGGCGTGGGCTATGGATAGAGTTGTGCGCAGGAGGATGGATGTGCTGGAAATGAGATGTTTGAGGACAATGTGTGGTGTGAGGTGGTTTGATCGAGTGAGTAACGTAAGGGTAAGAGAGATGTGTGGAAATAAAAAGAGCGTGGTTGAGAGAGCTCTAGCTACAGTATCCAAATTAGATTTCATCTCGATGGTCCTGGTATTATATTCTCGGAGTCTTAATCGAGATCTCCCTATATACAGTAGACCATTCCGATAAATATAGTTACGTTTTCTTGGTCTATCCTCATACACGGTTACATCAAGGCTAAAAAGAAAAAAAAGAAAAACGGTTTGTGAGCTTGGTATTTTATCATTTTCTGTATACACGCAGCTATATAGAGGGAGTGCAGTTTTCTAGGAAGTTCAAATAAACTGAAGCAGCTTCATATGACCATCGAACGAATAAACTTTCCACTTGGTGAAAGAAAAAAGAAATAGCGCAAAAATTCAGATAGCTATCTAAATTCCTTTACATTGTAGTCAATAACTTAAATGCTCGATTTACTCAGGCATTTATCATAATGACTGAAAACTTGGTCATTTAATGAAAAGCCTCAATTAATGAAATACCGGCAACACACACACACACACACACACACACACACACCGAGTTTAATGTCAAGAGATCAACACCTCATAAAAAGAAATATTTATATTAACCTTGGTAAACATTTTTATGAACTTTCAGTAATACCATTCAAACTTGGTTTTATAATTTCCACAAGCTCATAACATCAAAATTTAATAGTTTGCTCCACTTATTCCGTAGCTGATCATATTATTGTCTACATTGCTCCTACGCAGGCCATATTCGTTTACTTTCGTAAAATCTCATTATATTTCAGCTATTAAAATGAGAAGGTTTTAATTTCGCCTTTAATGTCTCTCATCAAATTAAAGCCAAACTCTTTGCCCGTTCTCTTCCTAATCATATGCACTCTATCGACTAAACATTTTCGTCTTTAGAAATGATTTACCGTCAACTGCCACAGACAAAAGCATTTTGCTAGCAATACGCTGCAATGTCCTTCATACCACATCATCAACTGCGCAATACAATGACCATTACTTTGTTATTAATAGTTGCATACGAAGCTACAACGTATAAATTTAAGGGAAGAAGAGATCAATTGTTATTGTATCAGTTGCAGCGGTTGGCGTTTGGGCAATGTGCATGATAACACGCCATGACATACAAGCCATGAGTAAGTTCCGTTCCATAAAACCGGTTCGCATGTCGGCAGGTACGGTAGGGTCTACCGGCGTCGTCATCCCCTGCCGGCGGAGGATCGTAACTACGCTGCAGGCAAGACTAAGCTAGCCGCCTGGTTCGTCTCTAACTGCCACACCATTGGTGGCAGGGAAAAGTGAGTTGGCGTCTTCACTGTTCTTTTAGGTCATGGTATGAATGGCGTAGTGGCCTTGTGTTCGCTACCTGTTCGTCAGGATGTATCTAAACCATCGCCGAGTTTTGGCTTTTGAAGAGAAAAACAACGCAGTGTGTGTATGTGTGTGTGTGTGTGTGTGTGTGTGTCTGTGTGTGTGTTTTCATTAACTTCTCCATATTTCAAGTAAGGCCCAGCCTTGATATGAACTTCTGTTTGTGACTGGAGCCTCCAACTTTAGAAAAAATAATAATAATAATAGGCATTTCACCTGAAGATACGGACAAAACATTATTCTTTGGGGGACTGTCCCCCCAGATATCTTAGACTGCCCCCCACATATCTTAGACTGCCCCCCACATATCTTAGACTGCCCCCCACATATCTTAGACTGCCCCCAGATATCTTAGACTGCCCCCCAGATATCTTACACTGCCCCCCAGATATCTTACACTGCCCCCCAGATATCTTACACTGCCCCCCAGATATCTTAGACTGGACGAGGAATACAATACATCAAATTCTTGTGACCCACAACAGACAGTTGGATATATCTTGCTTGTTGTATTTCTTAAGAATGAATCTAACCCACGTAGATGAGAATGGAGTTAAGAGGAGTGATGACATCAGATATGTTATGTTGTAGACTATAAGGTCAGGTCTGTATGATTTATGCCAGAGAATGAATGAGGTTGGTGATGAATATTGTGGGACACTGATTTGAACGACCATTAGCCATGATGAGTATTGTAGGACACTGATTTGAACGACCATTAGCCATGATGAGTATTGTGGGACACTGATTTGAACGACCATTAGCCATGATGAGTATTGTAGGACACTGATTTGAACGACCATTAGCCATGATGAGTATTGTGGGACACTGATTTGAACGACCATTAGCCATGATGAGTATTGTGGGACACTGATTTGAATGACCATTAGCCATGATGAGTATTGACACTGATTTGAATGACCATTAGCCATGATGAGTATTGTGGGACACTGATTTGAATGACCATTAGCCATGATGAGTATTGTGGGACACTGATTTGAACGACCATTAGCCATGATGAGTATTGTGGGACACTGATTTGAACGACCATTAGCCATGATGAGTATTGACACTGATTTGAATGACCATTAGCCATGATGAGTATTGTGGGACACTGATTTGAATGACCATAAGCCATGATGAGTATTGTGGGACACTGATTTGAATGACCATTAGCCATGATGAGTATTGTGGGACACTGATTTGAATGACCATTAGCCATGATGAGTATTGTGGGACACTGATTTGAACGACCATTAGCCATGATGAGTATTGTGGGACACTGATTTGAATGACCATTAGCCATGATGAGTATTGTGGGACACTGATTTGAACGACCATTAGCCATGATGAGAATTGTGGGACACTGATTTGAACGACCATTAGCCATGATGAGTATTGACACTGATTTAAATGACCATTAGCCAATGCCGGGTCAACTATAGAGTGTCTATATTAAGCCTTGTGTATATGTTATCTATAGCTTATATGATGTAGATTATGGGAGTGGAGTTGGTTTTAGTGTGTGTTGTTTGTTGGGTTTTACTTAAGCCAGACCCTTAGAGGGAAAAGAAAAAGAGAATATGAAAACTGACGAAATCTGCCAAGTGAAGTTATTTGGGCCACTAATTTTATTTAATTTTTTTTTTTTTTTACCGGTAGAGGATAATTCTTTGGTTTGTGTTTATTTTCAATTTAGTTTGTGTTAAGATCAAAAATACATGTATGATCCACATGCATTCCTTTCTTAGGTTGGTTCAAACACTGAGGAATTTCATCCAAATTGATCAGTACGGACACTGTGGGAACCTGAGATGTGAAAGGAAAGACCAAACAAAATGCCATGCCATGCTGAGCTCTGATTACAAGTTCTACTTCTCCTTCGAAAACTCATTATGTTTAGATTATGCAACCGAGAAATTCTTCAATATGTTAAGGTACCTAGTGGTTCTGAGTGATCTGGTATTTCATTATGTAGGGAAAATGATTATTACGATTTGAATGATTTTCTGCTTTACCATAAAACTTTTAGTTTTCACAAAAATTAATTATCTTAGAATTAACCAGAATGTATCTCAGCATACTATGAATTTACATTTGATAATTGTTAGCAGATATCTGACTTTTGATTAATGGTTAGGGTGCAATCCTTGGAAAAAGAAAACTAAGTGTGGTTTGTGACTTCTCAAAGTTCAGCAGACATGACTCCCTCAGCTCATGAATCTAGCCTGACAAATATGAACAGGAAAACATATTGCATCTTATCACTGTGTGCAGTGCATCTCATTTTTCCCCGCAGATAACCGTGGTTCTTCCAAATAAGATTCTATACACTGAGTTCAGATGCACACCCCTATACCTACTTGAAAATGTCTGCCGCATCCTCACTTTCAGTTATATATATATATATATATATATATATATATATATATATATATTTTTTTTTTTTTTTTTTTTTTTTTTATACTTTGTCGCTGTCTCCCGCGTTTGCGAGGTAGCGCGAGGAAACAGACGAAAGAAATGGCCCAACCCCCATACACACGTACATACACACGTCCACACACGCAAATATACATACCTACACAGCTTTCCATGGTTTACCCCAGACGCTTCACATGCCTTGATTCAATCCACTGACAGCACGTCAACCCCTGTATACCACATCGCTCCAATTCACTCTATTCCTTGCCCTCCTTTCACCCTCCTGCATGTTCAGGCCCCGATCACACAAAATCTTTTTCACTCCATCTTTCCACCTCCAATTTGGTCTCCCTCTTCTCCTCGTTCCCTCCACCTCCGACACATATATCCTCTTGGTCAATCTTTCCTCACTCATTCTCTCCATGTGCCCAAACCATTTCAAAACACCCTCTTCTGCTCTCTCAACCACGCTCTTTTTATTTCCACACATCTCTCTTACCCTTACGTTACTTACTCGATCAAACCACCTCACACCACACATTGTCCTCAAACATCTCATTTCCAGCACATCCATCCTCCTGCGCACAACTCTATCCATAGCCCACGCCTCGCAACCATACAACATTGTTGGAACCACTATTCCTTCAAACATACCCATTTTTGCTTTCCGAGATAATGTTCTCGACTTCCACACATTTTTCAAGGCTCCCAAAATTTTCGCCCCCTCCCCCACCCTATGATCCACTTCCGCTTCCATGGTTCCATCCGCTGACAGATCCACTCCCAGATATCTAAAACACTTCACTTCCTCCAGTTTTTCTCCATTCAAACTCACCTCCCAATTGACTTGACCCTCAACCCTACTGTACCTAATAACCTTGCTCTTATTCACATTTACTCTTAACTTTCTTCTTCCACACACTTTACCAAACTCAGTCACCAGCTTCTGCAGTTTCTCACATGAATCAGCCACCAGCGCTGTATCATCAGCGAACAACAACTGACTCACTTCCCAAGCTCTCTCATCCCCAACAGACTTCATACTTGCCCCTCTTTCCAGGACTCTTGCATTTACCTCCCTAACAACCCCATCCATAAACAAATTAAACAACCATATATATATATATATATATATATTTGAGGGGCTTTCTTAAAGTCCACTAACTTCTAGACTTGCATCACCGCACTAAATTACCTTTTCAAAACAAGTGACAGTTTATGTCATAACAAGTGACACAAGTCGGCTTAAGTTTAGTCAGAGTAAAGCAGCATAAGTTGTTACGTTTCTCAGAGACATACTACATATACACAAGCAACATCAGCTCAAAAAAATTTATAATCTTTATCCAATATCACGTTGTTAGTGGTTTCAACCTCCCATATGAAAATATGAGCCTTGTGTGTTAACCGTATGATTTTTAACGGATGAAACACTCTCATATTTTCTTCTTGCCGTGGACAGATCATACTGTCTATATCAGTGTGTTGGGTTGAGTTGTGATGGCTGATAGATAAAAGCTGTGTGGCAGGTTGGATGTGGTACCCGTGGTGTATGGACTGGGCAGCTACACCAAGCAGGCACCGCCACACTCCTACATCGACTCCATGAACTTCCCAACGGCCAAAAGCCTCGCTGAGTACCTCCTGTACCTGGACAGGAATGACACAGCCTACAATGAGTACTACAGGTCAGTGTTGCAACAATACTGAAATTGTTTTTAACGAGCACAGTGTCTGTTGAGGACAGATGTAACAAGGGAAAGAATGATTCAGTTAAGTCATGATCATTCACATAATAATATACATATATATATATATATATACTTATTAATCGCTGTTTCCTACGTCAGCGAGGCAGCGCCAGATAACAGAAGAAGAATGGCCCATCCACTCATATACACATATATACACATAAACGCCCATACACGCATATATACATACATATCAATATATACACACATACAAAGACATATATATATGTACATATTAATACATGCTTGCCTTCATCCACTGCTGGCGCCACCCGGCCCCACTGGAAACAAGATCGCAACCCCCTGCTTCAGCCAGGTAACACCAGGGAAACAGACAGAAAAGCCCACATTCGTTCACACTCAGTCTCTAGCTGTCATGTGTAATGCACCGAAACCACAGCTCCCTTTCCATATCCAGGCCCCACAGACCTTTCCATGCTCTACCCCAGACGCTTCACATGCCCTGGTTGAGTCCACTGACAGCAAGTCGACCACGGTATACCAAATCGTTCCAATTCACTCTATTCCTTCCATGCCTTTCACTCTCATGCATGTTCAGGCCCCGATCATTCAAAATCTTTTTCATTCTATCTTTCCACCTCCAATTTGGTCTCCCACTTCTCCTCGTTCCCTCCATCTCCGACACATATATCCTCTTTGTCAATTTTTCCTCACTCATTCTCTCCATGTGACCATACCATTTCAGAACACCCTCTTCTGCTCTCTCAACCACACTCTTTTTATTTCCACACACCTCTCTTACCCTTTCATTACTTACTCGATCAAACCCCCTCACACTACATATTATCCTCAAACATCTCATTTCCAATACATCCACCCTCCTCCGTACAACCCTATCTATAGCCCATGCCTCGCAACCATATATAACATTGTTGGAACCACTATTCCTTCAAACATACCCATTTTTGTTCTCCGAGATAACGTTCTCGCCTTCCAGACATGCTCCTAGAACCAGAGGGGAAGTAAATAATGATCAAGCAGGGTATGAGAATGAGAAACTTGCAATCCATGGAACACAAAATCCTAAAGAACACCCAATGTTTTAGAGGAAGCGGAGAGAGAGAGAGAGAGAGAGAGAGAGAGAGAGAGAGAGAGAGAGAGAGAGAGAGAGAGAGAGAGTCGCTCCCTCAACGACTATTTAGACTAGTTCAGGAATAAAAGCAACAATCGTCATTGAATCAGATTCTACAACCAGTTGTAATGTTACATTATTATGTTCTCTCGTTAGTTTATTTACGTAATATGAAAATTAACTGTACGTGATAAATTCATCACTAATATGACAAAGTCGCAAATATGATTCTATCCTTTTTTTTTTTGTCATTCAATTAAGCAATAATACTAGTTTACATGGTGACCTTTGCGATTTTTCGCCATGAATCAATCCATACATGGTACGAAGTCTCACTTACATAAGACTATTCACCTGATTGTAAGACCCAGTTCCTGCCCACCTCTCGATCAAAAATTCCCCCACAAAGTTCCTCCTTCTTCCAACATTCTGTAATTCCACCTCTTGACTCGACGAACATACCTGGTATTACCGTCATATCCATTCCATCTTGGAAATCTTACATTATAGAAATTGTTGAAGTCTTCCTCTAAGAAACTGGATGTCCTGTTTAAATGTCGAAATTTCTTTCCTTCTGAGCAGTTGCTCCGTTTACACAAATGGGCTGATTCGTCCTTGTGTGGAGTCCTGCTCTCACATCTGGGGTGGTTCTAGCTCTGCATCCTTACTTGACAGAGTTGAGTCGAAAGCTGTCAGATTTATAAACTCTCCCAGGCTTAACCTCAAAACTTTATTCTCTTGCTTTTAGCTGCGATGCTGGCTCTCTTTCCCTCTTCTATAGGTGTTACTTTGGTTTTACTCCCGAGAACTGTGTGCTTGTGTGCCCCCCACCCCATCACTAGTTCAACCACATATTTCGGAAAGCTGCTTCGTCACATGATTACTGTGTGGCCGTTGACAACTCAAGGGTGGGCCGTTTTGATAACTGTTTCTTTCCCTACACCTCGAAGCTTTGGAAGTCTATACCTTCTCGTGTCTTTCACAATAACTATGACCTGGCACATTTCAAAAGACAGGTTTTTCATTTTCTCCAACAGTCGTAGATATCTTTCCTCGTCTTTTCTTATTTCCCTTTCAGTAACCTCTCTCTATATTTCAGTGAAGGCCCAACCTTGTTGTGACTGGTGAGAGCCTGAAACGTGAAAAAAAGGAGGGGTTGTTGCTAGATGACTCTCCAGGAGTTTAAAATCATTTAATGAATTAATGTTACTTTCACACTGTGATCTTGTTCGTATCCCTGTAAAAGCATGGGATTGGTTGAGTTAAATCTTGCAGATGTGCTGAAATGTTGATTTTTCCCCTCTCGCTCTCTCTTTTTAAGTCGATTCTTTAACATGAGTATCTTGTCCACCTACATCTGATCTGTATCCCTGGATAAGTGCATCATCTTGTAGATATAATAATTCACACTTTACACACGATCAGATCCTAATCTTTTAAGAATCTGATTGAGAGGAATCGGATTCGGCTGATTTCCATTTATAATGAGAACGTATGTGGTGTTAGAATGAACTTTAACACCTGAAGAAGGTGCTGAAGATATTTCAGTAGGTGGATGTAGTTTGACGTGGACTAGGCCTTAATGATCCTGGGAACTGACAAGCCTTAAAGCTAAACCGACCAACTATCTAAATAACATATATGATTAACTCTCTTGTTTATTCGTGGGGACACAGAGGCATACATTGGATGTTGGGGTTTGAAGTATTTTACCTTCGATATTTAATGAAAGGTTGACGAAATATTCTGTTTTCCTCAGATGGAAGCGATTTCATCAGCTACCTCATGAATGGGCCAGAGTTGCCAAAACGTACTGCGACATGTGTGAGCGACTGCACCTTGACAACACCACCAAAGTGTACAACCTAAAGAAGTGGTTTGAGAAAGATTCGCATTGCAAGACCGGCAAAGATATGAGTGCACTGATCAACCCCACTCCATAGTCTCTGGCGGACTGGCAAGCACCAAGTGTGTCATACTTAAAGTGCTACAAATACCATGCCGTGTGAGGCTATGCTTCATCAAGGAACAAGTTACAATCATTCAAGACTGATATTGTCCCACTGGTGATATACGACGAGGCACCCACAGTTACACGCGATTCTTCTTTTTTTTTTTTCTTTTTTTTCGTTTACGTCGCTGGGTTAGCTAAGGTACTGTGAGGGGCCAGTACCCTATACCACCTGAACCCTACCTCTCATTGGCCCTCTCGTTGGCAGCAGAGTCGCAACTATATATATAAGTAACTCTCTCTCTCTCTCTCTCTCTCTCTCTCTCTCTCTCTCTCTCTCTCTCTCTCTCTCTCTCTCTCTCTCTCATACTAGTCACCATTTCTCGCGTTAAGAACTGAGGACTGGGCCATTGAGGGAATATCCTCACCTGGCCCCCCTTTTCTGTTCCTTCTTTTGGAAAATAGAAAAAAAAAAAAAAAAAAACGAGAGGGGAGGATTTCCAGTCAGCCGCTCCCTCCCCTTTTAGACGCCTTCTACGACACGCAGGGAATACGTGGCAAGTATTCTTTCTCCCCTATCCCCAGGGATAATATATATATAAAGAGAATAATTATCACACTGACATTCCAACAGTCCCGTTGTCACCAGAAATCTCACCATTGTCTGATTCATGAGACGTGCGTTTACTATTACAGGCGGTGATGTGTACGTGGATATTTCAATGGGCCTTTTTCAATAATGATGAACGACATGACCCTAACAAAACATGCCCCAGTCTAAGACTATCTTGAAAAAGAAAAAAAAAAAAATAATGTAGAAATTAAATCAGTGAACCGAAAGTTTTTGTGGACTTGACTATTAAAAGGAGAAGGATCATACAGGAGAAAGATAATTCCACGCGTAGTGTTCCAGAGGAGGAGGAGGAGGAGGAGGAGGAGGAGGAGGAGGAGGAGGCATCATAATGGTCAGTCTTCGAGGGACTGGCCTCTATACAGAAACAGTGGGAAGTGGCAATCGCGCCGGAGAACAAGAGATGGTTGAAAAGCGAGAGGCGATCCTATGAAAACTGGTGTGACGGACAGGAGGATTTCCAATCCACTCTCGTTAGTAGAAAGTAGAGGGACGAACATAGCGCAGTATTCCACAGGAGAGAGAGAGAGAGAGAGCGTCGTACGAAACATGCGCATGTCAACCTGTTTTAACCTTGCCAAAATTCATGACGGCACCCGTACGACGCTGAACACTTTCGCGAAGCAGACTTGGTGAGGTTGTTTACGTGGGGATTCCAGGACAGAGTGGCCAGGCCCAGAATATTCATGTCATTGCAGGGTTACATATTGTTGTTGACCTTGAGACTGAAAGGAGTATGTGACTCTTAGAAGGAGATCTAGGGAGAAATTACATAATAGAACTGTACCCTCCTACCACAGGAGACCCCTCTATCCCTTTTGAAGTTCCCGCGAGGGAAATACACGAGATGGCCAAGGCTCAGTCGTACCAGATGGGGGGCGGAGGGTTAGAAGCAGAGTCCTCCAAAGCTGAGTTTAAGGAAACAATAATAAGGTTAGAAAGAGAGCAGCTTTACCAGGTGTAAAAGCTTTATGAGGAAAGGAACAGAGTAGCCTCGAAAAGTTTTCGAGGAGGTGGAAAAAACCTGCTGCATTTAATGTTTCTGTTTGAACGGCACCTCCTCCTCCTCCTCCAGCAGCCCCCTTTCTAAAGGTAACTATTGGCACCTCGACTAAACTGACTGGAATAACTTACGAAAATTCTTTTCTGACATTCCTTAGGTAAGTTACTGTCTCAGGTGGTGATGCCTCTGTCTCAGCCAAACGCTTAGCAGAGGGTCATTCTTGCGGGAATGGAAGTACTCATCCCCGCTTCTTCTAAGCTTTGGTTCAACCGTTCCTATTCTGAGGCCAGTCAAACAAGGGATCAAGCATATCGGGCTTGGAGAAGCTTTTCTTCCTCCGACTCCCATTCAGCATCTATATCACTGCCCATAATCATTGCAAGCACGTCATCCGTGAGACAAAACGTTCTTGTATTTAAGGAAATGCGTCAACCTCTCCTCGTCATCCACTGATAAGTCTTTTTGGTCTTTAGCTAATGGCATCTCTAACAATTTCTGTCGTTCTACCTTTCCTTCACTTTTCCGTTCTAACTGTACTATAGCTTTGTCACCCCTAGACAAAGGAACTCTTTGTTTCCATTTTCTTCTCTAACTCCACCTTGGATGATTCTACCATTCCTTCACTCCCCGATGTTTCTCTCACTGATCCTATACCCCCTCTCCGTAATCTCTTTCCCGACTGTCAGAAAAGCGCTTCTCTCTCTGGCCATAAATCAAGGTTTACGGTATTGATGGCATCCATCCCCGTATACTGAAAGAGTGTGCCTCTGAACTTGCACTTGTGCTTGCTCGTCTGTTCCGTTTCTCTTCAAAAACCATAACTTTCCCTTCTTGGAAGCATGCGTTGGCACATCCCATCCCTAAGAAGAGACCGTTCTAATCCCGCTACCTATAGTCCTGTTGCTGTGACATCTGCCATTTCCAAAGTCTCTGAATCTCTCCTCAATTTCCATATCCTCAGACATCTTGAATCTCTCAAGTCTTCTCGCTGATTATCAGTATGGCTTCCTTAAGGCGAGATCCATTGGTGATATTCTTTCCCTATCTCACTAACGTCTGGTTATCATTCTGAATGATATCTGGCAATCTTATGTGGTTGCCCTTGATAAATCCAAAGCTTTGGACAGGATGTTGGCATCGGGGTCTCATCACTAATAAGCTCCCCTCCCTCACTTTGCTCCCTCATATCTATCTTCCTCTCAGGCCGATCTGTCGCCGTGGATCAGCCTCTCTCTCCTTCTCCATGAACGGCGGTGTTCCTTAGATTTCTCTCCTGTCTCCTACACTTTTTCTTCTTTTTCATCAATGATTTTCTTTCTTCCACAAATAATCAAATGCACTCGTACGCTGACGAATCAACACTTCATTCCTCCACATCCTCCAACTCTGCTGCTGTTTCTCTCCTTGATCTGCATCTCGCCTCGACACAACTTCCTCAAAAAAAAGTGAGAAAAAAACCAGACTTGGACATGAGGAAGATGAAATCAGATTAATGCCTCTAAGACCCACTTTCTGATTTACTCTCTGTCGAAACTCCGTGACATTAAAGACTGAAAAAAAAAATAGATAAAAAGGGGGAAAATAATCATGATGAGGACACGGATAGTAACAGATCGCTTGCATAGTTTTCATGAGACATAATAAGACCTGCAAATCCTGACTCAGAGGCTGTGATCAACTGGACACCAGTGCAATACATACATAGGGCAGGTGTGCTGTTTGTGGCTCCCAGCGGCACTGCTGTATTGCCTTTGGATGCCCAATACTTTGATCCTTATGGATTAACTGAATAGTTGTATCGTCACACTGTGTATATAACTTCACACTGTATGCAGGTGTCGAAATATGAAAATTTCTTCATTACAATACCTGTTTGTGATCATCTATTTGTAATAAAAAGAAGGGCAAAAATTCTACATTCATAGGTCTCTATCTGTATGTGAATATGAGTGTTCATGAACAAAAATACATACAAGTGTGCCTGTAGAAACACCACTAGGAAGAGGAAACACGAGAATCCTGGGCACTTTCGTGTATTACCATATCTTCAGAGGACTATTTACAGAGAAACAAGATGTCTTAAAAAATCGCATGTTCACCATATAGCGTCCTAGCTACGTCTCTTTGTCGTATATCAACTGACTTATATTTCTCTCTTGTGTCTCCCCTGATGATGTGATTATTACACGAAAGTGCACTTGGGAACTTATCGTGTTTCATTTTCTCCATGGGCTCTTAAGAATATACTTGATTATGCGCAAAATTGTGATACTTTTCAATATATATATATATATATATATATATATATATATATATATATATATATATATATATATATATATATATAGGGGATAGGGGAGAAAGAACACTTCCCACGCATTCCCCGCATGTCGTAGAAGACGACTAGAAAGGACGGGAGCGGGGGCTAGAAACCCTCCCCTCCCTGTATTTTAGCTTTCTAAAAGGGGAAACAGAAGGAGTCACGCGGGGAGTTCTCATCCTCCCCGAAGGCTCAGATTAGGGTGTTTAAATGTGTGTGGATGTAACCAAGATCAGAAAAAAGGAGATAGGTATTATATTTGAGGAAAGGAACCTGGATGTTCTGGCTCTGAGTGAAACGAAGCTCAAGGGTAAAGGTGAAGAGTGGTCTGTGAATGTCCTGGAAGTAAAGTCGGGTTGGTGAGAGGACTAGAGCAAAGGAAGGAGTAGCGCTACTCCTGAAGCAGGAGTTTTGGGAGTATGTGATAGAGTGTAAGAAAGTAAACTAGAAAGATATGGGTAAAACTGGAAGTGGATGGAGAGAGATGGGTGATTACTGGTGCCTATGCACCTGGTCATGAGAAGAAAGATCATGAGAGGCAAGTGTTTTGGGAGCAGCTGAGTGAGTGTGTTAGCAGTACAGCAGAGTCATGTAATACTCCAATGTCGGAAACAGAATGTGTATAGCCTTGTTCCCTCATTAACGCCACGAAAAACGAGCCATACTGGTCAACATGACACCCGTGTTCATTGTATCCAGTGTTGACTCTTACTTATAAGATGGCTCAGCCAGTCCGACATGGAAAATGCAATTGTAACGTTTGTGAAATTCACTATGAAAAATAATTCTGCAAGGTATATTGCTTATATTTGTTTAAAAAAAATAATTCTCACAAACTGCTGACAACAATGCAATGAGGTGTATATTAGTATTGCCTTGAACACCTGTAGGTGTCCAATTATTCTTCTAATTGATGGTTACACCTTAACTTTGGCGTTTATAATCAATCTTTGGCAGTCGACAGGTCTGAGGTACAAATAACCAACCAACCAGGCAATCGGCGCGAATAAAATACATTTAAATGAGGTAAGGAACTCTCAGATTGTTAGAATATGCAAAAGTTTATCAGCATTTCAATTTATATATATATATATATATATATATATATATATATATATATATATATATATATATATCTTTCTTTTTTCATACTATTCGCCATTTCCCGCGTCAGCGAGGTAGCGTTAAGAACAGAGGACTGGTCCTCTGAAGAAACATCCTCATCCAGCCCCCTTCTCTGTTCCTTCCTTTGGAAAAAAAAAATTTGCTGTGTATATATATATATATATATATATATATATATATATATATATATATATATATATATATATATATATATCAAAGTTTACCATTAACGTGTTAATTCTTTCAATGATAGAAAACGAGATTTTCTATGGGTAACAATAAGTTTGATCACAGTCAAATATAATATCTTTATCAAAATGAAAATAAATTTCTATATAAATCCACATTCACAATTAAAGAAGGAAGAAAATTCAAGTTAAAACTAGATATATTCAAAGAAAAAAAAATATGAATCAATAGTCGAGATAGAACAGAAATATTCAAATAGTTTCACAACAGTGATTCATATTACGTAAGTGATTTGAATATCCAATCTAAACTGTCGATTGCGAAGACATGAACCTGTCTTATCTTCTCGCATTCTTGGGTCAAATGCAACCGTGGATACTGTGCCGACTGGGAGGTATTCGCCTCCACGTCGGCCCAATACCCACAAATCTTTCATTTCCACTACTTATATCTATTATTGATATTTATTATTATTACATCAAAATTACAATTTTTTTGATAGGTATTTAGGAGTATCAGTCATACACTAAATAGGGTTGCAGGCCTAATGACCTTCCTCATAGGTCGATGGCCGTAAAACCCGACAACAACAAAAAATGAATTTTGTCAAGGTTATCACATACACAGGATAACTTTAATGTCTATGTGACCAGCTAAAAACAGGCCACTGAGGTCACATAGAACAATAAATACTCCATTATGCAAATAGACTTTGTAATCATACAAGAATCATCATCGTTTAAACCCTCCTGCTTTCAATCACTAAGGCTGATCGACCATCCTAGACGATAATCGACCATCCTAGAGGAAACATCTTTTCCTTACAAACATCTATCGACCTTTTTTTTTTCCTTTTCTTTATTAACCTTCACATTATCAGTGAACCTCTTGTCTTTGCATCCACCTCACCCACACTCATTTCCCACTCACTGCCTGGCTGCTCCAGCTAGCTAGGGGATCTTTGTGTCTGGAGTTTGGACATAAGAAAGGAATGCAAGATTACCATCCTGTGTATTGCTATCATTCATCTGGGATTGGTCCAACAATATGACACCGTAATGATTCTTAATAAGAGGATTTCAGTTACCCCCCAAAAAAGTGTGATAAAACCATAAATATGGCGATGTTTGCGTGCCCGATTTGGAGAGAGAACTAAGGAGGAATAGCTTTTTTTTCTCTCTCTCTCTGACTGGCTCACGAATCGTTAATATATTTGTTTCATCAACTTATTTGAACATTGACAATTCTAATACATTTCGGCAAGTTATTTTTTCCCTCTGATTGGCTACGAATCTTCCCCTTTTACATAACTGTTCCACCAGCTTATCTGAACACACCTTAAGCAATTTCGACATATTTCGTCGTATTCATAGGCTTGGTCATACCGCATACGAAAGTGTTTCGAATGGAATCAATTTGACGAAATCACCGTGAAAAATTTAACAGAAAACGAGCAGAGTAGAGGGTTAACTAAAAACGCTGAACACACACTACCCTTCACTTCTCATAAGAGGCTACCGTGTGGTAGGAGAGTGGCGGTGAATGTGGACTTATCTATAACAAAAAAACGATACGATTCCTCTCATACGTACAAAAATGCACAAGTTTTAAGATCTGTGCCAATACAATTTCAGAAGACCAGGTTGGCTGGTTGTTTGGGTTTTAGGCCTGTTATCAACTGCCAGGGGTCATTAAGAGCCAGCGAACACCTAAGCTCCATCCACCAACCGAAAATACCTTCTTCAGGTGTTGAAGGTAAAGTCTGAGACCACATACACTACCACTATACATGTGGCCCATGTTCATAAGACCAAATGTCAATTTTCAAGGATGAATTATTTAATACCATTTACTGAGAGTTGTGTATCCAGAGCCACTTCATTAATGAAACTATTATTGGCAAGCCTAAAAGGTAACGACGCCCCACCATTAGAGTACTAATCATAAATCACATTACCCTGTAGCACAGATTTCACACCCGTCACAACCCTACACAGAGTCACTGAGAGTGGGTTCTGGACAGTTCATAACCTGCACTTTGGACTGTAGACAACGCAGAAAAATAAACTCTCGCCCAATAAGAATGTGGTCCAAGCGCAGTGAGGAAGCTTGTCGACCCACTTTGAAAACGACGTTAGAGGTTTGGATCCCAAGTCTAATCCTTGGGACTTCTCTCGACTACTGCATACAAGAATGTGACACTGGTAACAATAATCAATTTCTGATGGATATTTCAGGAAGGTAAGGGAAACGACACTTTAGTATTTCCTTGTGCTGAGAATATCTCAGGTTTAACGCATCTCTCGCCACCATATTCGCAAAAGATCGTATGAATCAATCCTCCATTGGCTATGAGTTTGATAACACTACACTGTAAGTAACAGCCTAGAAACAACTTGATAACATTACAATATCTGACATATCTATATGAACGTAGATTCATCTTATAAATGTTATCCATTAAAATTTTCTCGTTTTCTAAACCTTTCAAGGAATTAACATCATACCTGTAATTCAAGTTCCTCTACAATATGGAAATCAACATATATATAAAAAGTTATAGTTAAATTCTATAAAATGATAATGTATTTCAGCTTGGTTAAAATCAAAAAACAATCCGATTAACCTTAAAAATAAAATATCGAAGGTTTCCAAACACAAGAATTCCTTAAATAAATCTAATATAGATTTCATGTCGGCTATTTTTAGCAACTCACAACGTCCAATGCAGAAAAAAAAATTTTGAATGCCTGATGGGCACCAGACGAAACTGATTTATGTAGTAGTAGTAAGGAAACGAGGAGAGAACGTAAGGACTATCGCAGATGCTGATTGGATGTACGTGTGGTCTTAATGCCAAGTTGAGGGTAGACTTACGGAAAGATCTATTACAGGAGAGAGAGAGAGAGAGAGAGAGAGAGAGAGAGAGAGAGAGAGAGAGAGAGAGAGAGAGAGAGAGAGTCGTCCCTGAGTATGAATGCCTGACCCAACTTTCCCATCGTATATCTACCACAATATCAGATCATGGCAGCAGATAACTTCGTCCTGCAGATGACTGTAAAATCATTCAATGAAGGACCAATACCGAGGGAGTTCGAAAGAATAAACAATGTGATTATATTCTATGAGGGACAACCAGGTAATTACCCTCAACTAGCGGTCATCACTTTACAAGCGTAGCCATTCAGTTGTTAACAAATGTAGCGAGGAGACAGAATTATAAATGCCTGATAAGCAAAATAATTCTGAACGCGAGGCAACACGGGTTTAGGGTAATGAGATCGTGTACATATAGCCAGCGTACTGGACTTCTGTGAAAGACTATTACTTTCAAAAGGGAAAGGGTTATAAACTATTACATAGCATTTAACCCTAAACCTTATCGGTAAATGAAGTATGGTTCTGTGTTGGAGTAAAGAGTTGAGTTCCTTTAGTGGATCTGAAAGTATTGAAATAAAAGGAAGCTTTAGCCATATGCCACAACTATTTTCTCTTTTTTTATCACAAGCCAGCAAAAGAAAGAAGTGGTGTTCTGCTGGGTTCTGTAACTACTCTTACTAATTTCTTAAATAAAGGATAAGTCAGAAGATCGAAAACACACCAAATGTGTTTGCGGATTTTGCCTAAGTGGATTTACCTATGTAACAATTAACATGGAGAATTATACAGGACCCAGCGCATGTTCGTTGCCTGGCTGCTGAAGTTCGCATCTAACAAATGTAAAGTCCTGGAGTTGGAGAATATGGAAACTACACCAGAGTGATGATTGCCACCTTTTACGAAGCAAACTTAAGGAAATTTACTATACATACTTGCCCTGAACCCATGCTGCCTCATATTCAAAATTCTTTTACTTGTCTTGGACTTACCATTTATTTCCTCCTTTCCTTACTCTATTTATTCTTATACCAGTCTAAAGACTAAATGAGAAATCTTTTAAGGATGACATGCCTAAATCGCTACCAGAAACTCATGTTAAAAGAGTCGCGAATAAGTCGAATCATATTGTGAGTAATGTCAAATCGTGCTTTAGATAAGTACTTGGGCAACATCGTGAAAATAATCACTACAATACACACACACACACACACACACACACACACACACACACACACACACGGTTTACACAATCTAATGTGCACGTGTCAACCCAATGACTAAGACTGTCTAAACCGATTTAAGTCATTCTAGAATCTGGGAGAGAAATATAAATATTTCACAATCAAATCTACCAACGCCTCATTTGTTGATTACTTCTCGTATAGCAAACATATTCTACCTGAACACAAGGTCGTGTGCCAATTGTCCCAATTGTGCCAATATTGAGAGAAAACAATATATGATTACATTCATCAATTTGACAATGTAAGATCAAACAGGTTCAAGGTGCGAAGCCTGAGGAATAAGATATATACGTGCATATGACATTCGTCCGAACCATTACAGTTATATCATTTGGCTTTGATGGCTAAGGAAGCGGTGTACATCTGAGGTGGTACTGTTAATAATTCCTTTTGAAGTACAAATAGTCTGATGCACATTTGAAATTTCATTCGTCTCCCATTGAAACAAACTATTTGAACAACAGCTAAAGAAAATGAAATACATATTTTAGGGTTAACTATTCATTACTAGCATCATACTTCGGGTCATCTTATATACAAATGTATGTGAATATATAAGGGAAATGAGAAAGTCCATATATATTATATCTAAAAATTGGACATCGCGCAAAAGTCTACTTTTTTTAATAGTGATATTTAAAACATATAGAGAAAAATGTCTCACTGAAAGAACAGAAATTATTTAATAGTTCCACACAAATAATCCAAAGAAGGGTAACAACTATTTTATGTACACCACGGAACATGAATTTAATATATTTGGAATGAAGTAATTCATCATATCTTGCACAACAGACATCCACCTTAGAGCCCACTACACTACACTTACACATGGGCCGACCTGTGCGCACCCCGAGCACACACACACACACACACACACACACACACACACACAACACACACACACACACACAACACATACACACACACACACACACACACACAACACACACACACAACACACACACACACACACACATAAAAAGTTGACACCATATATTTTCGTCTTAATTCACATTTCTCTTTTTTTTCAATAATTACTCACCTGCGCAGTATAGACTAACATGTAAATGTGGTCTTACAATTATCCTTAACGCCTGAAGAACGTGTTAATTTTATTTTTTATGCTAATTATTTTTTCATCTTTCTTCTTCTGGTTGTTGGTTATAATTCTATCTTGTCTGTCTTACTGAAGGTTCTTATCAAGGATGGGCGAGCGCGATAAAACATCTGAGCATCTATATCCTCCCAACTGAACTGCTTGCTAATCTCACACGATGCACGACACAAAACTTATCCATGATGGAGTTAAGAGCGCGTTCTGTTTTGGACTTGCTCAAACAATGGTCTCAGGATGCATCGTTAGACTGATGAATTCGCTAAGATCTACCTATCTATAACTCTAGGGATGAAGATGACGACAAATTGGATCTATTATTAATTCGTAGACAAAAAAAAAAAAGACGACTAATTTCCATCAAGAACTTGGGCCAGGTCTTTTGTATATATATATATATATATATATATATATATATATATATATATATATATATATATATATATATATATATACTTTATTTGATTTATCAACCAGAGTAGCTAAAAACTACATCACTAATATATTTAAGGATACGTTTGACAAATACTTCGCTTCAAGTCCACGACTGACAATGTCTGCGCTTCTGTAGCTATGTACAAAATCTACAGGTATTTCTCCCTCACTGAGTTGTTTGCTTTCCCTCTTTGACCACACTGATCTCTTTATGTGTTTAATATCTCTTTCATCACCACGAATACCCTCCGAAACACCCAAAGGTCTAATGCTCTTAGCATTCCTTTGTACTCGAACACAATCGAACACTAAACGAACCCCATCCATTATCAACGGACGCGTGAAGAACACCAATATGGATGGGTTCCGCTTACAAGACCAGTACACATCGTGATGTTGTTTAAGCCCAACTCCAGCCAGCTGGGGTCGCGGATACTCATGGAGGCTTGCTCCTCCATGAGACTAAGGAGACTACATGTAATCTATGCATACACAAATGACTCCAACAGCCTCCAAGACTACATGTATACTTGATTATTGTAAACTCAGTAATTTTAGAGATGATTCCTGACCCAATCATTACGTACGTGTAAACATTTGACACAACAATGTTTTACCCCGTTCTGGAAACTGGATAAGTACCCTGACTTTTGCTTTTCAAATTGTTCATCCTTACAGGTAATTTGATATTTAATAACTATGTTCCTTATTCCCAGTAAAATAGTTCAGTTATGAAACTTGTATAAATTAGTCATCACGTTCCATTCTGAACCTATGTCTGGACTCGGTCATCTTTAGCACCATCTCGGGAAATCTTTCTCTACTCTTTACAGTTCAAGTGTTCATCCACATCTTGACTATCATACTCACTTGTGGTCACTTTACCTGAATGAAGACACAGATAAGACTGGAGGGAGTACAGACAGAGTCGAGGTGCAAAGAAGATTCCCGGACTGAGCAGCAAATCTAACGGAGCAGATGAAATGAATCTATTTGCACTAGAAAAGAGAAGGATAAGAGGTGATCTTAAATAAAGATATTCCACATGAGCAGAAGCTTTGATAATCTTGATCTATCAAGTTACCTCACACTTGCTTCGTCTGAATTTTCACTCGCGGTAATGGATACAAACTCGTGGGCAAACGTATGACCACGAATGAGGCGAGGTATTTTTTCCTCAACAGGATTGTTAACATATGGAACGACCTATGTTGAAAACAGTACTAGTGAGAGATTCGTTTAAGAACAGACTTGATAAATACTTCAAAGTCCACGACTTACATCGTCTGGTTCTCCTCAGTCACAATCTGTATACCTTCTAACTTTGACCACGTTAATCTGCGAGTTTCTGATATCTTCCACTATCACAAACAGCCTCGAAAGGATCCAATGGTCTGTTGTTATCTGAAATCCTTTTGCATCTGCCACAGGATGAACCCAAATGCGTCACAATATATTCTCCGCTTCTGCAGCCCAAGTCGGAAAATACACCCTGACCCAGCGTCGCCCTAGACGTGAAAGAAGCAACGCACACCAGTACTCTGGTTTGTGTACAACTGAAGAGCACTGAGCAGCGTTCACGTAATTACCACGACCGCACCATCACATCTCCTGCTACATTACGTTCCTGGTGGACTGCACAGCTACAGCGTGTAATAAGACGACACTATACACACGGTAGAGTAGCAGCTTTTCAGGTACATGGGGTGAGAGAGAGAGAGAGAGAGAGAGAGAGAGAGAGAGAGAGAGAGAGAGAGAGAGAGAGAGAGAGAGAGAGAGAGAGAGAGAGAGACTTCGTTGTAGCCGCGGAGGATATCATAAAAGGTGTGTCTTGTAAGGACAAGATGGGAACGTAATCATTACACCGTCAAGAGTAACAACTACTTGTTTGGGCTTTAGACCTACGGCCTAAGAGGGTCGTCAAGGCCGTTAAGTTCATGTTATGATAACCAGTCAAAATTGGACACGTTTTTCAGGTGATCGACATTGTACTAAGACCAAACACGCTCGCACGGTTTGTATGCCTGTACAAGTGTGTTTCGTGAATGCACAATTTCTCTTGTCATCTACATGTTAACACCTAGCCTTCAGTATTCAGAAAGGGCCACTGCTCTGTTGAATCTATACATTATAAAAGAATTTCTTCTTTTTATTAAAAGCCAGTTTGACTACCAAACGTTATATCACTGTAGAGATAGAGAGATAGATAGATAGAAAAAAAAAATAGGACCTCATTTTGAACACTTTTACTCATCTTCTGCCTCATCGACTAATTTTCCTATCTGATTGTTATCATTCACCACATAATATCATCTACGCCACACACACATCCACCCAAGCGCTAGGACATTCACGGACACACATCCAAGCTGTCCTTGACCGAGCGAACCTTATCCACGCGTTATCAGCAAAACACCATTCATCATTTTACTCTCGGTTCACAATCTAAGTTTGTGAGACTAGATTGTAAGGTGTATATTGGCTCTTTGTTAAACAGGTCGAACATCTAATTGATTTCCACAATTCAAGTTGTGAAATGAATAGATCAAGGTAGCTTTAAACAAAGGTTGGATGTGTTCTATGACCAGCCTAGTATGGTCCAATGAGGCCACTTCTTATGTCCTTGAAGACGATATATACCTATGAGCGAAGAGATGAGTCGCTAACTATTCAAAATGTTCAGTTAATGTTTTAAGATATACAAAAACACACGTCATATTCACATAGAAATCAATCTAAACCATTTTATCATTGGTACGCTAACCACCAGCTAGTGATGTTAACTTGGGTTCGACTCTCGGGAGCGCAATGGGAAAATTATTTAGATTGTCGACTACAGGTTTAATGCGCCTGAAATATGCAAGGTGGAGGGCAGATCGCTGACTCCTAGCCTGCCTACAAAGTAGGTAGGTGGGCCTGGGACGACCTGTACCCTTTAAAATATTTCTACTAACATCTGTTAGCAGAGCGAAGCGTTACCAACGCTCGTTATTTTCCTTACTCATTAGTTTAAGGCACACGATTGGAGGTGGCGTTTTCTATAAGTTGAAAACTTCACAATACTTAAAACATCATTCTTAAGAAAGTTATATAAATTTAAAATATAATACTATCTTGAATCTTTAATAACTTATAGATATACTACAAATGTATTTTTCTAAATAAATGATAAATTATCTAAAAGATATATAAAACAGTATATCGATTATAGACAAATTGAAATTCTATAACTAGTCGTATTAGTAGAGACTCTTTTAATCGTTCAGACTAGGATGCTGAATGTGACTTTGTTTGGGATGAAGCAATTCATCACATTTTACACAACACACAGTTACATATCAGCCTCCCTGTGCCAGTAATGGCACCCAGAGCAAACACATCCCACCTGTGCCAGTAATGACGCACTCGAGAACGGGCTGCCATTGGCAATAGCCCGTGACAGGCTGTTTTGCCAAATTCTACACACACACACACACACACACACACACACTGTTTCCCGCGTTAGCGAGGCAGCGCAAGGAAATAGACAAAGAAAGACATCTACTAACATATATTACACATATACATACATATATATACATATTGGAAAGGATGACAATTTTGCGCGTGATCAAGCATATTCCTACGAGTCTCGTGGACTCATAGGAATATATATATATATATATATATATATATATATATATATATATATATATATATATATATATATATATATATATATATATATATTATAAATAACAAAAATCTACGATATATTTTAAAGAGTTATATCAAACAAAGCTCAATCATCGAAATTAATAGTTCCAAAGCAACATTTATTTCCAAAAGTCTTAATGATCTTACAAAAAAAATTATACTGGTTTTAAAGAAAAATCTATTTATTTCAGACAAATGGATGAATAAATGAATGAATGAATAAATAGATGAAATGGAAGAAAATGTAATGAAAGGCTTCCTTATCTTAAATCAAGATCCAAAATGCTCAATGATATTTCGTACTACAGGCTGTTAACGAATGATGGGGTATAGGAAATTTTTTATGAAACATTTCTAAAATATAATGATTTCGAAACTAATTTATGAATCTTAATGATCCCAAAACAACCTTCAAACCGCATATCTTACTGCGTACGACTGACAGCTGGAGAACGATTATAAATAGCAAATATTCATGAATATTCGCATATACATACATACACATTCGCTATTTCCCACGTTGGCGAGGTAGCGTCAAGAACAGATGACCAAGCCTGAATGGAAAAATTCATTACTTAGCCCCCTTCTTTGTTCCTTCTTTTGGAAAAGTAAAACTGGAGGGGAGGATTTCCAGCCCCACACCCCTTATAGTCGCCTTCTACAACACGTAGGGAATACGTAGGAAGTATTATTTCTCCCCTATCCCCAGGGATATAGCAAATGCTATTATTTCTAGAGCTCAAAAACTCTATTCTTAATGGTTCCAAGGCTTTTAAAAATTTAGACCCCAGAGTTTATCTCAGTATGAAAAAATATGAGCTATAACTGAGATTTTGTAGGATATCTATTTCACGAAAATAAAAAAAAATGGTCAAAAAAATTAAAACTAGTATAACAATGAGAATCTTTACCTAAAACAATTACAAAAAAAAAAGATAGCTAAAATTTTCAGTCAAAAAAAACTTTTAAAATTAGTATAACAATGAGACGCTTTACCTAAAACAACAATCGAAAATACACAAATACGGCTCCCTATAGCTGGCAGACATGGAGTAATCAAGAAAATCAACTCATCATTGCATACATGTACGAGTTTTATTGTTGTGGGTCTCGTGGTTGAAGGCCAGAGTACCAGTCCTTTTCAGATTGCCTTCCGGAGACTAGGCTATTGGTGTTGCTGCTCTTAATTCTGGATCGAATTCCCTTAACTTCTAGTGATGGTGAGGGGTTGTTCAATGGTGTGGAGGAGAGATACTTGCGTTTATCGTCCTGTATCCTTACGACTATATGCCTTATGCTCATAGGTTGGTGATATTGATGAAGTGTATATATGTATTAGTTATTCGTAATTACCCCAGGGATAGTTTCTCCTGGTGTTACCGGATCTCTTTCATATATATATATATATATATATATATATATATATATATATATATATATATATATATATATATATATATATATATATTATTTTTTATTTCTTTTTATTTTGCTTTGTCGCTGTCCTCCGCGTTTGCGAGGTAGCGCAAGGAAACAGACGAAAGAAATGGCCCAGCCCACCCCCATACACATGTATATACATAAACGTCCACACACGTAGATATACATACCTATACATCTCAGTGTACATATTTATACACACACACACACAGACATATACATATATACACATGTACATAATTCATAGTCTGCCTTTATTCCCATCGCCACCTCGCCACACATGGAATAACAACACCCTCCCCCCTCATGTGTGCGAGGTAGGGCTAGGAAAATAACAACAAAGGCCACATTCGTTCACACTGTCTCTAGCTGTCATGTAATAATGCACCGAAACCACAGCTCCCTTTCCACATCCAGGCCCCACACAACTTTCCATGGTTTACCCCAGACGCTTCACATGCCCTGGCTCAATCCATCTTGCTTCGTTTGTAAAAGTTTCGGCACCAGGGGCCAGTTTAGAGCCATTATAAAACAGACCAGAACGGTGTAATATAATCAATACTTCATAATTAATACTTAAAGTAGACGAGTAGACGAGCGGTCTTCTTACACCACCTAGCTAACACCACGAACCGCTAGGCTCTTAATGTGAAATGCGTCTGCCAAGCTGTTGTTGTATTGCATATTTTTACCAAAATATATATATGGGTAACTTCCTCATTCCTGCAAGGCGTCCCGTGCATTTCTTTTATCATATCCTTCGAAGTGATATCGTTTTCTTGTTAGATGATATTTTTCCTTATCTATCGATATCGCATCTTATCGCTGTGGATAGTTTAGGGTAGCGTTTAGTTAGGTTCGTTTCGATTATGGTTGGGATTAGATTAGGTTACGTTACGTTACGTCAGGTTAGCACAAAATGGAGAAAAAATAGAAAGTTTAAAAATCTAGGCAAAGATTTTTATATTAGGTTTGTCTGAGTTAAGGTTAGGTTAGGATAGGTTAGTTTAAATTAGATTTGGTTAGGTTAGGCAATGTTACGTTAACTTAGATTAAGTTAGGTTATCACTCAAACGCACTCCAGGAAAGTTAGTCACACAATATTACAGTCTGACTTCCTTTATACAGCGTTCACATGAATATATTTGTGTCGAGTCGTTTATTTACCATTAATATAAATCTCGCGAACAAATAGTCGAGATTAAGACGTAAAATTGTGTTAAAAAGAATTCACAGGGATGAATGACTATGATGGAAAAATTCATATCAAAAATATTCAACAAAAGCCTATCGCATGGTCAAGTGCCAATGGACTGGAAACTAGCAAATGTTACTCCTATACACACACACACACACACACACACACACTATATATATATATATATATATATATATATATATATATATATATATATATATATATATATATATATATATATATATATATATATATATAAAGGAGATAAAAAAAAAAAAAGCGTGCCTTGAACTACCGCCCAATTAGCCTTACGTTAGCGTTAGATAAAACGATGGAAAAAATAACACGAGAGATAAAACTCACGTTGCTAGATCACAAAATTATTTCGGACAACCAACACGGGTTCTGCAGTAGAAGATCCTGCCTAACGAAACTGCTGGAATTTTTTCTTTATGTTGTTTATCAGAAATGGGACGAAAAAAGTACCGTCTGATGTAGTATATTTAGATTTCCAAAAGGCTTTCTATAAAGCACCTCACAAGAGACTTTTAAAAAAACTCACAAGCACATGGAATCTGTGAAGAACTCTGTCCATGGATCAGAGACTGGCTTACCGAAACAAAGCAGCGTACGGCATTAAACGGCGGATCCTCAGATTGGCTAGAAGTAACGAGTGGGGTGCCACAGGGGCTGGTCCTAGGCCCAATTCTTTTCGTAATATAAATCAATGACTTACAACTCGGTCTCGTATCTAAGATCTCTAAATCTGCTTACGATACTAAATTAGGAGGTAGAGCTGTAAACAGGTGGGACTGCGAAATGATTCAAAGAGATCTTAACTTACTAGCAGAGTGGTCAAACAGATAGCAAATGAAGTTTAATGTAGACAAGTGTAAAGTTATGCACTCTGGAGACAAGAACATACGTTACGACAACAAACTATTGGGAAACTCTCTAACTATAGTAAATGAAGAAAGGGACCTTGGAGTTGTCATTAGCAACAATCTGAAGTACACTAAACAGAGTCAAGCAGCAAGAAAAAGAGGCAACCAAAGGTTAGAATTCGTAGCCAGGAACATAGATTACAAGACACCAAAAACCATTCTCACTACAATAATCTAGTAAGACCACGCCTTGAATATGTAGTCTTTGTGTGTGTGTGTGTGTGTTGTGTGTGTGTGTGTGTTAATATATGTAGAGCAAGTACAAAACGAGCGACAAAAAGTATCCCATCCCATAGAAATCTGCACACGAAGAGAGACTAAAACGACTGGATCTCTTCTCCCTTTAAAAAGGTAGACTTCGCGGCGACTTAATCGAAGTGTTCAAAATTCTGAACAAGTTCGGTAACGTAAATCGCGAACATCTTGTCAAAATACAAGGAAATGCGGTTACCCTCAGACAAACGGAATAATACTCAAAGCTAAAAGATGTAGTACAGACGTGTGTTGAGCACTGGAAGAAGTTACCGTCACACGTAGTGAATACTAAGACTATAAATACCTTCAAAAGGCGTTTAAACAAATGTTTCATAAATTCAGGTATACCTTAAGTAAAACGCCAGAAATACACTGTATAAAAGACAGCGCGAACGGAGACAGTAGAGGGATAATGTCCAGCAGAGGGGAGTCGGTGATAGCTTGAAAGAAAAAAAAAAAAAAATGCTGAGCGGAATTATCTTGTCAATTCTTTTCTTCTTTTTACCAGACAACTGAGTCGTGGGCCAATCAGGCCTCCTGTTCTATGTCTTTCTCAAGTAAATCTCATGTACATTAACATGTTCTGTATTCAAAAATAAACACAGCTAAGATACCAATATTACAATTTCATCTAAATCAATTTCTCCGACTTTTTCTCTCTGAAGATCGATTTTTGTCACATGAATACAAGAATAAATAATCTTACTTTTTTTTTTGGTCATGGATCAAATACAACAATGACGTCCTCTTATATGAGTGCATCTCACCCATGTCTGTTGCCGTCATTACATTTCTCAGACGCCTATCGAAGATTATACTCCCCGTGTATGACATCATACTTCTTTCAAACTCCGCGTAATTTACCAGCAGGAACAGTTTCCCGAGGAATCTCATCAGTCGCTCATGCAGATCAAGAGACCGTTAGACGTGCGATGCGCGATCGTTGCTCCACGACCGTCCGTGTAGTGTGAGGTGAGGTGAGGGAGGGAAGGAAGGAGGGAGGGTGTGTGTTGTGTTGCGGGGTCGGCCGGCGCGCGGGCTCCTCACCGGATCTCTCGTTTACTTATTTTCAGGTGTGTATCTTTTCCCCCCCCCGCGTTCTTCTATGTACGAGTAATGAGATCGTGTTTAAGGAGGTACGATTCTGAAGACGTGATTTGGACTTGAGTGCTTGTGGTTCTGCAAGATTCTTTTCTTTTTTTTTTTAAAGATTCGAGGTGTGTGGATTTGTATGATTCGCGCCTTTTGTGTTTAGAAATGACGCATGCGTTGTTGATGTGATGGTTTGAAGACGGGGGGTATGTGGTTCATTATATTACGACAAGATGCCCTGGTATACTCCTTACACCTTCAACACAAAGGATATACTCTATCCCATATACGTGCTCCTCGACACGACCTAACATAATCCTGCCCATGGTTTGTTGAATAAAGATGAACTAATATCAAACGCCAAGACTTACATTCATGTAGTCTTTAAAAGCCATGACTTACGCAGACGAAAAAAACAAAAAGGAAGTCAACTTTCAATTAATGAAAGCGAAACAAATTGAGACGACTAATCTATATGGCCTAACCACATAAGTCTTGAAATACAAAGGTAAAAACACTTTAGAATATATATATATATATATATATATATATATATATATATATATATATATATATATTTTTTTTCATACTATTCGCCATTTCCCGCGATAGCGAGGTAGCGTTAAGAACAGAGGACTGGTCCTTTGAGGGAATGTCCTCACCTGGCCCTCTTCTCTGTTCCTTCTTTTGGAAAAAAAAAAAATATAAATATATATATATATAAATATAGATATATACATATAATATATTCTTTTTCTTTCATACTATTCGCCATTTCCCGCGTTAGCAAGGTAGCGTTAAGAACAGAGGACTGGGCCTCTGAGGGAATATCCTCACCTGGCCTCGTTCTGTTCCTTCTTTTGGAAAATCAAAAAAAAAAATGAGAGGGGAGGATTTCCAGCCCCCCGCTCCCTCCCCTTTTAGTCGCCTTCTACGACACGCAGGGAATACGTGGGAAGTATTCTTTCTCCCCTATCCCCAGGGATAAATTCATACTGTCTGCCTTTATTCGATCCCATCGCCAACCCACCACACATGAAATAACAACCCCCTCCCCCCGCATGTGTGAGAGGTAGCGCTAGGAAAAGACAACAAAGGCCACATTCGTTCACACTCAGTCTCTAGCTGTCATGTATAATGCACTGAAACCACAGCTCCCTTTCCACATCCAGGCCCCACAGAACTTTCCATGATTAAGACCTCAGTTGCCCGTGCCATCTTAGCTAACAGAAAGAGAGAGAAAAACAAAAATTCAACTAATAATCATTACATTTCTATCTGTAACTCATCAGAACCAAGAAGCATGATACTGTATTTTATTACCATACATTGCTGAGCAAGTACCTGGAGTATTACAATTACAGCTGTTATGCATTAGCTACCATTAACAACTGGAAATATCACTTATGATAATACTCTAAACTATTCAATTTGACAATCTATACATAATCCAGAATTTCTATGTTGGTGAAATGCCAACAAGTTACTATGGCTTAGTGGATATCATCTTCTATCTACCTACCTATATTTCTGATGCCCATTCCCTCTGGAAACTCCCATCAAGGGGATGGCCTCAGCAAAAGAGTCTCAACTTATGCCTATCCTTACATACCTCCCTTGCATACACCATTCCATGGGTTCTTCCCCAATTTCTCTCCATGTGGTACTCTTCCATTTTATTTCCCAAAGGCACAGATGGTCTTCCTGTCACACCAACATCTTTAATCATACTGTCATACTCTCCTTGCATTTTTTTCAATTGCCCAAGCCATTCCAAAGTATTGTTTCAAGACGGTACGACCACTGGGTACGACTACAACCACGGTACGACGTTGCTACCAACAGGTACGACGGTACGACCCAGGGGTTACAACGGTACGACCCCTGGGTACGACGGTACGACCACTGACTCGTGAAGTACCAGCCAAAGATCTACCACTCCACAATTCATTCCCTCTGCATTTCCTGCCATACCAGATCTCTCATACACCCCCTCATTACTTTCATTGCTACTAATATTAATTCTTACTGCATGCTTCTTTCAAATAACCCCATAATCATGTTTCAGCTGCATAGGTTGGGATTGGGATGACTATGCTTGTCACTTAATCCTTTCTTCATTTCCATACTTACACCTCTACCCTTCCTTATTCTATTGTCTCCATTGGCTCCTCTATCTTGTACTGCTCTCTCCCTTATGTCTCATTTCATATCACTAAACTTTGCCAAGACAGCTTCCAAATGCTTTTACGGTCCTTATCAAGCGTTTCGTTAAATATTATACAGGTAGACAGTCGACTGGTTGTCTATTTCAGCGTCAGGTCTATCGACTGCCGACAACGACAATTTGTACATAAACACTACTGGAAAAACGTGTATACCTTCATCAGGTGTTCGAGATATATCTATCTTAGATCATACACGTGTGCCTCACTAACTGTATGATCTCTGGTGATGGTTGGTGTGTGTGTGTGTGTGTGTGTGTGTGTGTGTGTGTGTGTGTGTGTGTGTGTGTGTGTGTGTGTGTGAGTAAAGATTCGCAAAGACTGAGTCTGGCATGGGTTCCTGTCAATGACAGCCTGTTCACGGGTGTGACATTACTGGCACAGGTCGTGTGTGTGTGTGTGTGTGTGTGTGTGTGTGCTCAGAGGGCCATTACTAGCAAAGGTTGGATGACTGTGGTCAGGTGTGCCATTACTGGCACAGGTCGGATGTGTGTGTTGTCAAGAGTTCCAATCTGGAACAACCCGGCTTATTTGTGGCTGTGGGTGGATGGACTCTTTTAATAGTCTGAACTATATATATATATATATATATATATATATATATATATATATATATATATATATATATATATATATATATATTCATATTATATTTTATTATACTTTGTCGCTGTCTCCCGCGTTTGCGAGGTAGCGCCAGGAAACAGACGAAAGAAATGGCCCAACCCACCCCCATACACATGTATATACATACGTCCACACACGCAAATATACATACCTACACAGCTTTCCATAGCTTACCCCAGACGCTTCACATGCCTTGATTCAATCCACTGACAGCACGTCAACCCCGGTATACCACATCGCTCCAATTCACTCTATTCCTTGCCCTCCTTTCACCCTCCTGCATGTTCAGGCCCCGATCACACAAAATCTTTTTCACTCCATCTTTCCACCTCCAATTTGGTCTCCCTCTTCTTGTTCCCTCCACCTCCGACACATATATCCTCTTGGTCAATCTTTCCTCACTCATCCTCTCCATGTGCCCAAACCACTTCAAAACACCCTCTTCTGCTCTCTCAACCACGCTCTTTTTATTTCCACACATCTCTCTTACCCTTACGTTACTCACTCGATCAAACCACCTCACACCACACATTGTCCTCAAACATCTCATTTCCAGCACATCCATCCTCCTGCGCACAACTCTATCCATAGCCCACGCCTCGCAACCATACAACATTGTTGGAACCACTATTCCTTCAAACATACCCATTTTTGCTTTCCGAGATAATGTTCTCGACTTCCACACATTCTTCAAGGCCCCCAGAATTTTCGCCCCATCCCCCACCCTATGATCCACTTCCGCTTCCATGGTTCCATCCGCTGCCAGATCCACTCCCAGATATCTAAAACACTTCACTTCCTCCAGTTTTTCTCCATTCAAACTCACCTCCCAATTGACTTGACCCTCAACCCTACTGTACCTAATAACCTTGCTCTTATTCACATTTACTCTTAACTTTCTTCTTCCACACACTTTACCAAACTCAGTCACCAGCTTCTGCAGTTTCTCACATGAATCAGCCACCAGCGCTGTATCATCAGCGAACAACGACTGACTCACTTCCCAAGCTCTCTCATCCCCAACAGACTTCATACTTGCCCCTCTTTCCAAAACTCTTGCATTCACCTCCCTAACAACCCCATCCATAAACAAATTAAATATATATATAATCGCTGGGGATAGGGGAGAAAGAAAACTTCCCACGTATTCCCTGCCTCTCGTAGAAGGCGACTAAAAGGGGAGGGAGCGGTGGGGTTGGAAATCCTCTCCTCCAGTTTTTACTTTTCCAAAAGAGGGAACAGAGAAGGGGGCCAACTGAGGATTTTCTGTCTAAGGCTCAGTCCTCTGTTCTTAACGCTACCTCGCTACAGCGGGAAATAGCGAACAGTATAAAAAAAAAAATAGTATGAGTGAATGGGCCATTCTTCGTCTGTTTCCTGGCGCTGCTTCGTTGACGTGGAGAAACGGCGATCAAGTATTATGATAATGATAATAATAATAATAATAATAATGATAATAATAATAATAATAATAATGATAAATGATAATGATAATAATAATGATAATAATCATACAAACATCCTTTTTTTTAAAAGAGGCTCATGGACCTTCAAGCCTCATGAAATTACGGATTCACTTTCAAACTGCGAAGTTTCTTCGACTAAAAACACTTACTGACAGACGAGGACAAGAGCCTCACCGAAGGTGACCTTTCACTCGCAACATAACCACAAGCATTCGGAGTCCGTTGTAGCCTATATGACAAGAAATGAGACTGGTATTACACTCCTCTCCCTCATCCTGGGCAATGGGTTCTTGTTGACGAAGGAAACATGCACGGAAGACGACGTAAAAAAAGATATATCGCGGTATATACGTACGTACAGTCACTGTTCAGCAAGGACATCACTAACCAGGATTCTCATAACCTCACCATCATTATACACTCCACTTCAGGGGCCAACACTGACAGACACAAAGTCTGCTTGCTACTGGCTACAAGACTGTTGCTATGTGCACTTCTGAAATTTAGTGGTTATCAATATATGACTGGTTTCATGCCAGATAACCTAAGGCATAAATTACCTACAATTCCTAACGATTTCTAAGTTGGGTTATGCTTTCGCTATCAGTGCTCTACCCTTGTATACCCTAGCTTCCAAAAGACACCGAGAAGATTAGAGAGAAACATTAATTAACCAGTCCAACGTATGAAGCCGCTCTGCCAAACTAGCAGCAACTAGCGATGAGTGTGGCAGTGCGGTAGAATTTGCCAAACTTGTGCTGCTGCCTTGTGCACTGGTGTGCGACCAGTGGCAGGCTTAACATTACATGTCATACATATAGTAAGTCCAACAACATATATTGCAAAGTTAAGATATAATATATAACACCAGTATAACACATATTCTAATGGCATCCTACAGGGTGATGATCAATAAATTCATCAATACACTTAAACTCTTCAAAGAATCACAATATGCAGATTAGTCTTATTCTAACACCTTCGTCTGTGTATGACAGCCTTGACCTTTGACTCAAGGTTCAGGTCAAAGGTTAGGCTATCAAAGCCAAAGATCGTACCATCTTGACAGCAAGTTACGGCTCCTGACTGAATGATATCTCATACGTTCTATAACCACAAGCCAAACAATACACGCACGCGATGATTTAGTCATGACTTGGGTCCAAAATGATCACAGAGAGTTTGGTTCCTGCAAGCACTTTCGAACTCAGCCCACCTCTTGATTCACTGACTTCAGGTGACGAAGGAATGAAGGTTTTCTCTGAATACAAACTCTCAAATACATTCCAAGCGACTGTCTGTCCAATGGGGAAGGTCTATAATAGTTCAAAAGTCGAGCATCATTATCGATGATGGAGAATTGGATAGTCTGTCAACATATGATTACTAGAGAGCCAATATTCATAAGTCAACCACGTGTTTTTGAAATGAAAATACATAGATTTCTATTGCTTGCCTGGTTGTTCTAAAAAAAAAAAAAAGAGAGAGAGAGATTTGAGTTCGAAGGGCAATCACCCAGAGAGTACATAACAAATATATGTGATTTTTAATGCAAATGAAATATTACAATCTTTCCTGGGGTGTTTCGCATTTCGAAATAGATTGCTGTTTACAAACATCACGACTACTGAGATCTCATAATTGTATGTCTGGCTTTTAAATCTACTGCACTATGTATCATATGAGATATGCATAGCTCGCATCTAAAAACTATAGTTATTACTCTGCCGTAAATCGTTAAAAGAATTTAGGCTAAGAATCGTCTTGTGTGAACTGTCTACAATAGTTACTAACACCCATAGTGCCAATAAACCAATAAATCTGGTCCAACTGACATATCGTATGGCTTTAGAATGACGATCGTGGTGGTTAAACATAATCCGATGTATAACTCATATCAACAACTAATAGAACATAATAGTTTTCCTCGTGTATTTCAATCTAGACTCGCCAACAGCAGAGAAAGTATTACATTATACCTACTACGATAGAAGGGTTTGCATAACTCCCGGCTGCTGCGTAAGGCTGAACAGACGCAAAGGCTACTTTTTGTGCACTTGTTAGCAGTGGCTGAGTACTCTAAGAAACTGCTCTACTATTACCTAATTTCCAACGGAAAATACATACATCTTAAACTTTTTCTTTTTTTTTTTTTCTTAATATCGCTGGAACTCTCATTTGTCTTCGCTGTAAGCGAGGTGGAACGAAAGTGGCTCTTCGCTCGAGAAAGGGGGGAGTAATGTCCACTAACTGCTCAGAAATGTCATGGTGATCAACGCGCCCTCTCGCAGTGTCTAGCAAGCGCGGGACTCGAGCGCGGGCAGCCAGTGAACGGTGAGCTGCAGCAGGGGAGAGACGCGCGCGCGTCTGCTCAGGTCTCCCGCTCCATCCCTCCTCCCTCCAACCAGGTCTTGAGTTTCTCTGCTGACTTAAAGTGACTCGGTAAAACGCCACGCACGACAAAAATGTAACTTTAAGAGAAGTACTACCATTCTGTCACAACACAGACAGTATATATGACGGGTAAACCGTTGGAAGTGACAGACCAGAGGAGCGTTCTAGCAGACAAATAACGCGTTACCGCATGCAGGCATCGTTAGGACCCTGGTAACGTTAACCCGGAAACTTGCGTAACATGAAAAGCCATGCGAGTCAGTGGTGGTAAAATGATTCTCTGAGTAAAAAAAAAAAAAAAAAGTTAAGTGAAAATATATGTTGCCTTTCAATGCCAGTTATTTTATAACGGATTACTGTAATGCTCTCGAGACTAGTGCTGAAATAAACTGGGAAATACTACATTTTGAATACAGAAAATTTTAGATAATAGTTGCCTGAACTATCAAATAATAGTGATAAATATGGTTGAAAGGCAAACTTTTGACAGATTCTGACCAAAAGAGGAACAAACGAGTTTTCAACACAGAATTAAAGAGAACTGAAGTCGCTCACCGCACGAGATCCCACATCTATCTCCCTTGCGTGTGTGTGTGTGCTTGTTTGTGTGTCTTCATATCAAGGCCATATTTTGAAGTGCTAGTATGACTGGCAAGTGAACTATGAGTGAGCGAACACTGCTCAGTCCGGCGGGTGCGCCGGTGTGTGTGAGGCTACAGTACTGCTGGAAGCTGTATCAATAACAAAGGAAAACTATTTTGAAAAGAAGAATTGTGAAACTATCAAAGGCAGTGAAAGGCAGGACAGTTACAAGTGACAGCAGTGACGAGAGACGAATAGGAAATATAACAGGTGGTGGAGGAGGAGGAGTAATGTGTTGAGGTGAGCTGAGGGGCGTGTTAAAACCCAAGGAGTGAGCAGGTGGTGTGGGAGCGGTGCAGCTGCTTCACGACCCAGGCTGCTGCTCCTACTGCTGCAGCTTCTCTGGCAAGGCTCTACCCATCATCGATTCTGTAGAAATATTTAACACATGTTCTCGAATAAGTGTTTGCCGCGGTGGGTCTCGAAACGTCTACCGGGGCTACTGGGCATCAACTCTACAGCACCCTAACTGATCAGGCCAACCCCTTCCAACGTGCTAAACTATTGATGTTCAGTAGCCCCGGTTTAGGTGGTTCGAATCCCACCACGGCACATACATATTCGAGGACATGTCGTAAATATTGCAAGTAGTTTGGTGAACCGGGAAAAGCAATAAAAGACATAAATACCGCGAGAGAGATCAACACATCCCTCCCCTCCCTTTACCCCTTGCTTACCCCCCCACCTCCAACATCGACCACAACTCGGCATAGGACGGACGACCTTAGTACGCCTCTCGTGTGCCACGTGCTACACGCACGCACGCACGCATGCACGTGCAAGCCCTTGCGTGTGTCTTTGTGAAGTCGATATCGATGGGTTGGGGTGGCAGGCAAACGAGCCGCGAGGCTCTCCTGAAAAAAATTTCCGGCCACCGGACGGGTCAACGGAGGGTACTGGCCCGCCACACACCTGTCGCAGGCCCTCCCACGCCCACCACACCCACCGCCCTCATGCTCGGCCGCACCGGTATGCTTGTAGTACTACTGGTGCTGGTGAGCGGAGCGGGAGGACGGCCGAACGAGTGTGAGTGGAAGCTCGTGGACGCCGGGATGACGGTCAGGGCCAGTGAGCAGGTCCGCACGAGCTGCCACGTGCGGACGCTGAGCCGAGCGTTGCTGACGGAGGGAGGAGGTAACGAGTCACTGTCCGCCCTGGCTCACGCCACGCACGTCACTGTCCTCACGCTGCACTGCTCCAGACAGGTCATCTTCGAGTCAGAGATCACAGCAGGGATGTTCACAGTCTTCCCCAGGCTAGAGGGCTTGCAGATCCTAGGGTGTAAGGTGACGGAGCTTCCCCCGCACGCCCTTGCAGGCCTGCCGCACCTGCGACGGCTGTCGCTGCGGGCACACCACCGGGACTGGCCCGGAGCAGCCCTGGCCGTCCACCCTAAAGCTCTGACTGATCTGAATCGTCTGGAGGCCCTCGATCTGGCCCACAATGCCCTCTGGTCTCTCCCAGCGGCTGTGTTCTGCCACTTGCCCTCCCTCACTGCCCTCAACCTGACGCACAATCGCCTGCATCACTTGCCGGACCTGGGCCTCGGCGCTCACCGACCACAGGGCGAAAAGAGCCAACCGCCTCCAGATTGTCCACTCCCGCTGCAACACCTTGACCTCTCCCACAACCAGGTTGCCGAAATACCTGAACGAGCCTTCAACAGCACCAGAAACCTCCAGACTCTCTCACTCAAGCACAACCGTCTTGCCCATCTCTCCGACTGGGCCTTCGGCGGTTTACACGAACTCAGACGCTTGGACCTCTCCCACAACAGGTTGGTGGCCGTGCCGACGTCTGCATTAACGACCTGCGGCAGCTCAGGGAGCTTAGCCTAGCGAATAACTCCCTTGGCGTCCTACCACCTGTAGCCTTCAGTAGTCTGGGTCAGTTGCTAACGCTAAACTTGAGCCACAACCAACTGGTCCTTGGGCCTAGCGACGTGGAACCCTTCACCGGCCTCATTCGTCTAGTGGTCCTTGACGTGTCGTACAATCTTCTGGTCCACCTGGGCCCAGATACCTTTAAAGACTTGTACTCCCTCCAGGTACTGCGTCTAGCGCACAATCAACTGCGACACCTCTCTGATGCCACGTTTGCCGGCCTGGCAAACTTGCACACTTTGGAGTTGACGCATAATCAGCTGATGACTCTTTCCGGTCGAGCTCTTCAGGGTCTGTCAGTCCTGACTCACTTGACGCTCGATCACAACCACTTGGAAATAGTACACACAGCTGCTTTAGACAACTGTAGCTCCTTACATCACCTAAGCCTCACTCATAATGAGCTGAGTGCCCTGCCAGAGGCCGTGACGCGAGCTCTCCTCTTAAGAAAACTTGATCTTAGCCATAATCAAATATCTTACCTTGAGGAAGGCGTCTTTCAGGGCCTTGCACATCTTCAGGAACTCCGGTTAGCCAACAATTTCTTGACCAACGTGAGCAAGGTGTCCTTGGCAGCGGTCCCGTCCCTCAGTTACCTCGACCTCTCTGGCAACGGACTTTCAGACATTGAGTTTGGAGCACTTGAGGCCACACCTCGGCTGGTGGGTCTCGACCTCCACAACAATTACCTTGAAGACATCAACGGCCTCGTGACGTTCCTGCAGAATCTCACTTGGCTCAACATCTCTCACAACAGCATCACTTGGTTCGATTACGCCCTCATCCCAAAGAACCTTCAGTGGTTAGATGTGAGCCACAACCAAATAAATAAACTCGAAAACTTCTACGAAGTGCAGAAGACTCTCGGACTTCGAGTACTTTATGCTGGACACAATAACATTTCTGAAATCAAAGCGGCCGTCGTTCCAGACGGCATAGAAGAGCTACATCTTGAGCACAACGCAATCTCTTACGTGGCCTCCAACACCTTCCTAGAAAAGAACGTCATTTCGCTCATTGACTTGCGTTACAATTTTCTGACGATTCTCGAAGAGGCAGCGTTGAGGTTGTCTTCCCGAGACACCCAGCCTCCCCTCCTTCTGCTGGCCCAGAACCCTCTGCAGTGCGACTGTGTCGCCGAATGGCTCTTAAGAGCTGCTGAGGCCGGGATCGGGAGCTCCTTGGGCGGGTCGTCCATCGTGCCACATCTGGGAGATGGAGGAGCCGTCCTCTGCCGCTTACCAGAAGTCTGGGACGGAGCTGTGGTGCCGCTGGTAACCGTCCATCCACAACAGTTCCTCTGTACGTACCGCCGCCACTGCTTCACGCTCTGCCATTGCTGTGACTTCGACGCGTGCGACTGTGAGCAAACCTGTCCCGCAAACTGTACCTGCTACCACGACCACACGTGGACGCACAACGTAGTGGACTGTGGTAGTGGCTGGTCCCACATGCCGTCTGGAGTGCCCATGGACGTCACGGAGGCATTCATGGATGGCAACTCCATGGGCGCTCTCACTTCTCACGCCCTCATTGGACGAAAGAACTTGCGAGTTCTTCATCTTAACCACTCGGAGATTACCTCCATCCAGAACCGCACCTTCAATGGGCTGAGGAACCTGTACATATTACGTCTCAACCACAACCGGCTTCAGGCACTTCACGGTTTCGAGTTCGTGGATCTACGCAGTCTTCGTGAGCTGTACCTCCACAACAACCACCTCAGGCACCTGAGCAACGTCTCCTTCTCTCCACTTCGGGCGATAGAACTTCTGAGACTAGACAACAACCTCCTGACGACCTTCCCCGTGTGGAACCTCGCACTGAACCCGTTTCTCCTTGAAGTAAGCCTTTATCACAACCCCTGGAGCTGTGAGTGTAATTACTTAGCAAACCTCAGAGCTTGGCTGGAGGGAAATCGGATCAAAACAACTAACGCCAGTCTCATACGGTGTCAGCACATCAGCAGCGGCATCAGAGGACCTCCCGTCCTCTCCGATACGCCCGAGAGATGTGACCACTACGTTGCCACGACGAGAATCAATAACCTCATCATCCATGACTATGTGATGCTGTTGCTCATCACGGTCGCGCTGCTCCTCGTCCTGCTGGCTGCGGCTGTCACGGTGGTGGCCTACCGCAGGCGTCTGAGGCTTTGGGCGGTCAGCCGCTACGGCAAAGGCGTCTTTGAGAAGACTTCTTCGTACGTAGAGAAACACGAGAAGCTCTTTGACGCGTTCGTCACCCACAGTGCCAAAGACTCGACCTGGGTGTGCGGACTGATGGCGCCCGAGCTGGAGGCGTCGGGCTACCGGCTCTGTGTGACTCACCGTGACTGTGCGGCTCCCTCAGCACCCGTGTCTGGACGAACCATCTCCGAGAGCATCGCCTGCAGCCGTCGCGTCGTGATGGTACTCTCTCGGAACTTCTTGAGCACTGAGTGGAGCCGCCCCGACATCAAGAGCGCTCACGCTGACGGCATTCGGGGACTGCGACACCGGAACGTCCTCGTCGTCATGCTAGAAAGAGTACCGAAGTCGGAGCTCGACCCTGAGCTGGCTCACATCGCCGGGAAAGCCGGCACCACTCTTCACCCACGAGACCTGCGGTTCTGGGTGAAGTTTCAGCGAGCGATGCCGTCGCTGCAGCCTCGCTTGCGTCCGGGGCTGTCCTCGTCTCTCAGCGGGAGGGCGGTGAGTCGTCCACTCGTGGCGACCGATTACCAGAATGGTTCCTCGTTTCCCGCGCCGCAAAATAAAATGGGTCACACGTCCACCAAGTCTTTCACGGTCAACCCTTACTGGGAGGCACCAGTGGGCAGCAGCGTGTCCGAGGCAGCGTGGACAGCCAGGGGAAGACCAGGTCATGGTGCCACCCCCTGGCAGCACAGCTCAACCAAACCTCCGTCCCCTTCTCTTCCTGACGAAAAGAGAGATGGCGAGTCTTCACCCCAAGGCTCTAACAGCATCCCTGACCACACGTACATGAGCGTGAGCGAGTGTGGGGAGCTGGGAGCCTCACTACTCTCCCCTACTACCCTACCCACGCCTGCCGGGCCAAGCTCCTCGACCAGCAACAGCCAACCGCCAGGCGACAGAGAGGTTGGTGGGAGTAGTCGGCCCGTCGGGGCCCCGCCAGTGTTCCAGAGAGACGGCCCCGACCACCTGGCCCGCAGCTGGATCTTCCACCCGGCCCCTAGCGAGCAGTCTCCTCCCGTAGGCCAGACCTACTTCGTCTAGGAGTATGCTGCAACCCATTAGAACCCCTTACCCCCCCAAACCTTTCCATCCACCGTTGTACTCTCTGACGCATCCCTTTTTAATCTTGACAACCCCGCCACCAACGACCGTATACATACTCACCCTTCATATGCATCCTCCCCGCCTCCATTACCAATGCCCTCAGCACCTCACGCGAGCGTGGACTGGCCCGCACATATTCCGCCCACACACACACACACACACACACACACGGTCTCCTGATCGCCTCGTCGACATCTGGAGTGGTGTCGAAGCTTACACCTAGTCGAACTGGAGTGGACGACCTGTCGACCACCACCCTCCCTGAACAATATCGTAATGTCATCGAGCCAGTCATCAGGTCGATCGACCAGGGTTCATCCGGCCAGTGTGCACAACGCATCACCAGAACCGACCATGATGTCAGTGCAATAGAAAATACAGGGAAGCTGCTGCCTTGCACACGAGGAACTCACTCCACGGTTGTCATTATGACGTTTCTCACGTAAAAGGTGAACGTAGATTCGAAGGATCTAGTTCATAAACGCCAGCAGGAGTTATCCATGACCGTTAGGACTTCGTTGCAAAAAAAAAAATGTCGGCGATGTTGCTGCCACGCTCGGATCACCAGGGTTTAACAAGCATAGCAACAGACCACTCGTGAGTTGGGGGAACTACGGAGGAACAACCATTAACGAGTGATTACCTGTACACTGCCAATGGACGTGTGTTGCTCAGAGACCTGACATGAATTTCATTTTTTTTTTTTCTCCCCACTCCTTCACGCCTGAATTCGCAGTGTCTCGGGTCTTTGTGGTAGACCACAGGACTAAGGTGATATATACACTCTCCTCTGTCCTTGGACTGTCCTCCAGCCGGCAGACTTTCCGTCCTGCGGTGGTAGGACCCACCTGACGAAGGAGGAGGAGGAGGAGAAGGAGCATCAGCAGCGGAAAGCAAGCTGAGGCTCTCATATTTTCACTGGATCATCCACCTGTTTGACTCGTGAAATGCATCGTATCTTTCACCACCAGTTTGAAAGATTATGCTGAAGTATATGTCAATTATGTCACTTCACATGACTACACACACACACACACACACACACACAGAGGTATATGTCTGACGAGGGGAAGCTCTGGTATCTTACTTCCCTCTGATTACACTAAGTAATTCTCCGGTCGTACTGGGTTCGCCTCCAGCAGGAGTATCGCACGAGGTTTCCCCCGTCTTAGTAATTTGCCAGGACCCAAGGGCGGCTCTGTCTGTAGTCGAGGTCGTCGCTGAGACACACACACACACAGCTTGGCCTAAATGTGTCACGTCAGTCAGCTTCCTGGAAGCTATTATGTTCAGCTTAAGTCTTGCGATCCTTGTAATTGGTAAACTGGAGGAAAATATGCAGATTTTCCTCTGCCCTTAGATTAAATCATTACATATTCTTTTTTTTTCATATTTTCTTGGTTAAGAAATTTCCTCAATGTGGGCAACCTTCATGACTTGTTTGTTTAACTTTCTCGTATAATGTGTTTTTGAAATGGCACCATCTTGTGTCTCCAGCTAAAGCTGAGATGGAGCAGCTCTCTGGAAAGAAGCCTAAACTTTATATTTTGCAGCGCAGGGTGTCCACCGAACCGACACTGTGTATACACTGTTATACCAACACTGGCTAAGCTTCGATCCCTTGTTTTGGGTAACATTGTATGATGTGTGACTTATCCAAAACCCATAATGTATAATTCATGAAACTCGTCAATGATTTGAAGTGTAAAAATCATACGAAAATGAAGACTTAATCTGTACTTATTTTTTTAACACCAATCTTCATGCAGTTTTGTAACTAAAATTATTTTTTTTTTCTTTTTTCATTGTATTTTTTCAAACGAAAATGTGTTCATCTCTGGGAATATTTAACAAGAAAAATATTAGAGTACTCCACTATACTGTTAATTTGGCTATACTGTGTTAATGCACTTTGTCCCCGCATTCTTATAACTGTGTTACGAGAATGATAAAGTTTTGAAGACCTACTATTATTTCAGTTAATATATATATATATATATATATATATATATATATATATATATATATATATATATATATATATATATGATGTATCTACATATGCTATACAGTCGGTCCACACAACACCACAAAATCAATTTTCAATCCTCTTCATTAATACCGAAAGTCCGAGATTTCAAATGATCAATTCCCCTGACATTACTATTCTTCGTCTCGTCCATCACTGTCCATTTTTGCTCAGTGGATGTGTTTCTAAGTTCGATAACCCAACTCGCGCTTCAAGCAAGAGACGATCATAAATCATGAACTACCTTAGGTAAAACCATTTAAAGGGTTGCTTTGCTCTCTGGGTTCATTATGATCGTGAAGGTGTTTACATGTGCACTCACTATGCATGTGGGTTTTTTTTTTTGGGGGGAGGGGATTGCTGGGCTTTAATAAAAGCTCTTTATCAACTACCAGGGTCAAACAAAGTTGTCACCGGCAGGCAAGCTGCAGGCAGACACAGCCACGAAATGATACATTCCTACAGACACGATCTTCTCAAGTGCTCAGGATAATACGAAAACCACATACATTCTTACTACAAGTACAGGCCATTGTGAACATACACGTGCTGGAAATATGTTATTATCTATGGTACTGCGGACCTACTGTTGAAAACGATATTACGAATAACTTCGAAAACTTTATATTCTTTATATATTTTGTCCAAGTATATTTTTTCCCCTTACGTCAAGCTGTTGACACTACAGAAGGTAATACAAAATATGCAGTATTTTATCCAGTTTATTACATAAACTAAGTGATGTATCTTTTTCTTTTTTTTTTTGCAATAGCTCTGTGCTCTAACTTTTTTGTCAACAGTTATAAGTTCACTGACGTGCATTAGATTTGGACTATAGCTTAAATCTTTTATTTATGGTAGACAAATTGTTATATTTTCATTTTTGATGGCATTACTATATATCATTTTTATTGTTATGTTGCTATTTTATCAAAAGAAAAAAAATATATATATACATTCAGTGTTTTCGTATATTCTACTGAAACTGACATACATGTAGCTGTGTACTTGTACATACATATACAATACAAGGATGGGTATATTCAATCAAAGAGTGAGTATGCTATCTTTGAAATTCCTATGTATATCCTACATAATATGTTTTGTATACAGTCATAATATCAAGGTCAATGTGTGGGCTTATATGGTGTTGACTGTTTTGTTAATATACCAATAAGAAAACATTCTGTATGAATATTTGCTCATCTTTATACTAAAATGTAAGTTTATTTCGAGTATTATAAACTATTATATATATATATATATATATATATATATATATATATATATATATATATATATATATATACTATATATATATTGTCCATGCATTTTGTATGCTCATGTTATTTGGTACAAAAGATCTGTTGTTTGCTGATATAATTTGATCTGTAACGATACTTTCCTAATTGAGATGGTCACCCTGTCCATGTTGTGATACGCTCACCAAAAAAAGTCTTGTCCGTCTGTTGTCAATAAAGATCGTTCATGTGCTTTTCGTATCGCTCATCCTGCTCCACTGAAATTATGTGCATGTGTGTGTGTGTGTGTGTGTATGTGTGTGTGTGTGTGTGTGTGTGTGTGTGTAAGAGAGAACACTTGGTCTGCAAGATGTAGCGGTGCCTATGTGGTGGGTACGACAACTTATCCCTCGTGAGTACGATGCCTTATCATCCACTTTTGCACAATAAATCTAATCATCGTACTGTAATGGAGAAAGTTGTTGTACTCTTCGGGGTCTGGGTTGTAACCTGAGGGATTACATCGTGGCAATCACAGGATTAAAGCGCAAGTGTTCTATCTGCAATCATGGACTTCAAGAGCTAGTCTTACATCTTCTTACCAATGAATGTAAATAAAGGCTGACAATATAACCACACTTATTGAAGTATTGGTTTAGATCCAAAACACGTACACACACACACACACACACACACACACGACCACGTAAGCATATTCAAAGCTGAGCAAACACACTCCCAAAGCCCAGCTTTAAAACTCTCGACTGGATGTGTCTTTGTTTGTTGATGTACGTTTATGCTTGTTGCGCGTATGTCTCGCTTTCTCCTTATGTCTCATCCGTCTCTTATACAAACGTATGAAAGAAAAAAAAAAAGATATATATATATATATATATATATATATATATATATATATATATATTTTTTTTTTTTTTTTTTTTTTGCTTTGTCGCTGTCTCCCGCGCTTGCGAGGTAGCGCAAGGAAACAGACGAAAGAAATGGCCCAACCCACCCCCATACACATGTATATACATACGTCCACACACGCAAATATACATACCTACACAGCTTTCCATGGTTTACCCCAGACGCTTCACATGCCTTGATTCAATCCACTGACAGCACGTCAACCCCGGTATACCACATCGCTCCAATTCACTCTATTCCTTGCCCTCCTTTCACCCTCCTGCATGTTCAGGCCCCGATCACACAAAATCTTTTCCACTCCACCTTTCCACCTCCAATTTGGTCTCCCTCTTCTCCTCGTTCCCTCCACCTCCGACACATATATCCTCTTGGTCAATCTTTCCTCACTCATTCTCTCCATGTGACCACACCATTTCAAAACACCCTCTTCTGCTCTCTCAACCACGCTCTTTTTATTTCCACACATCTCTCTTACCCGTACGTTACTTACTCGATCAAACCACCTCACACCACACATTGTCCTCAAACATCTCATTTCCAGCACATCCATCCTCCTGCGCACAACTCTATCCATAGTCCACGCCTCGCAACCATACAACATTGTTGGAACCACTATTCCTTCAAACATACCCATTTTTGCTTTCCGAGATAATGTTCTCGACTTCCACACATTCTTCAAGGCTCCCAGAATTTTCGCCCCCTCCCCCACCCTATGATCCACTTCCGCTTCCATGTTTCCATCCGCTGCCAGATCCACTCCCAGATATCTAAAACACTTCACTTCCTCCAGTTTTTCTCCATTCAAACTCACCTCCCAATTGACTTGACCCTCAACCCTACTGTACCTAATAACCTTGCTCTTATTCACATTTAGTCTTAACTTTCTTCTTTCACACACTTTACCAAACTCAGTCACCAGCTTCTGCAGTTTCTCACATGAATCAGCCACCAGCGCTGTATCATCAGCGAACAACAACTGACTCACTTCCCAAGCTCTCTCATCCCCAACAGACTTCATCCTTGCCCCTCTTTCCAAAACTCTTGCATTCACCTCCCTAACAACCCCATCCATAAACAAATTAAACAACCATGGAGACATCACACACCCCTGCCGCAAACCTACATTCACTGAGAACCAATCACTTTCCTCTCTTCCTACACGTACACATGCCTTACATCCTCGATAAAAACTTTTCACTGCTTCTAACAACTTTCCTCCCACACCATATATTCTTAATACCTTCCACAGAGCATCTCTATCAACTCTATCATATGCCTTCTCCAGATCCATAAATGCTACATACAAATCCATTTGCTTTTCTAAGTATTTCTCACATACATTCTTCAAAGCAAACACCTGATCCACACATCCTCTACCACTTCTGAAACCACACTGCTCTTCCCCAATCTGATGCTCTGTACATGCCTTCACCCTCTCAATCAATACCCTCCCATATAATTTACCAGGAATACTCAACAAACTTATACCTCTGTAATTTGAGCACTCACTCTTATCCCCTTTGCCTTTGTACAATGGCACTATGCACGCATTCCGCCAATCCTCAGGCACCTCACCATGAGTCATACATACATTAAATAACCTTACCAACCAGTCAACAATACAGTCACCCCCTTTTTTAATAAATTCCACTGCAATACCATCCAAACCTGTTGCCTTGCCGGCTTTCATCTTCCGCAAAGCTTTTACTACCTCTTCTCTGTTTACCAATATATATATATATATATATATATATATATATATATATATATATATATATATATATATATATATATATATATATCGGTATATCCTTTGGAAGGCTTGACGTAAAAGGTAAGTCTCACCAAAAATATATATGCCTGACAATCTACGAAAAACTAAAACGTATAGGTTGTAAATTTCCCATTTCTATACCAAAAGTTGTGAGCAGGAATCCCTACGAAAAGTTTTCTGAAAGCCTTTTTTCTAAAACTTCTTAGTCTTTCGAAGCTCCAAAGCTTGACCGTGGGAACCGAATGGAAAAGGTCAAGATGGAGACCCTCCCCTTAGATGGGAAGTCTGATTAAACAGCACTTTACGTGTGTGATGTATCACAGTCATGAATTTCTCCGGCGATATATATATATATTAGTTACTCCACTCGATTAGAAAATAAGGGATCGTATGAAAACCGGGTTAAATACTGTTATTCGTTTTTATTTCAAGTGAAATCATATGTATTGTTGCTGGTGATTCTGCTAGTGTTCAGCAGGAACGAGGGAATTCAGTTATAGAGAAAAGACGATTAATCTTTTCGGAAATACATCCCATGTGTATGTCAACGTTTTAGGTATAAGATGATGTAAATTCCAAACCTGAAACTGTTTTGATATTAAGGGGACTCCAAGGTGTCCACGTGTTTTATATATATATATATATATATATATATATATATATATATATATATATGTGTGTGTGTGTGTGTGTGTGTGTGTGTGTTGTGTGTGTGTGTGTGTGTAGGCTAAATGCCAACACGACCAGGAGTCGAACTCATGTGGGCCATACCCCGGGCGGGTCCAATGGAAAGCTGAACCACTCTATACATACTAAACTGAACCAATGTATACATACTAAACAACCACGGTATATATACTAAACTGAACCATTGTATGCATACTAAACTGAACCTTTGTATACATGCAAACTGTATCTTTGTATATATACTAAGCTGAATCTTTGTATACATACTAAACTGAACCATTGTATACGTATCAAACTGTATCTTTGTATACGTACTAAACTGTATCTTCGTATACATACGTAAGTGAATCTTTGTATACATAATAAACTGTATCTTTGTATACATACAAAAGTGAATCTTTGTATACATAATAAACTGTATCTTTGTATACATACTAAAGTGAATCTTCGTATACATAATAAACTGTATCTTTGTATACATACTAAAGTGAATCTTCGTATACATAATAAACTGTATCTTTGTATACATACTAAAGTGAATCTTTGTATACATAATAAACTGTATCTTTGTACACACACTAAAGTGAATCTTTGTATACATAATAAACTGTATCTTTGTACACACACTAAAGTGAATCTTTGTATACATAATAAACTGTATCTTTGTACACACACTAAAGTGAATCTTTGTATACATACTAAAGGTGTGCACAAGTGGGTATGACCTTTCAAATCTGGTGAAGGCAATAATGTGCTAAAGAAGAAAGATACAAGACAGATTATAATATAGACTCTTACCCAGGCATCATGAAGGGATAGAGTCAATGTATGCAAGGGATAGAGCCGTCTTAAGGGATAGAACCGTCTTAAGGGATAGAGCTGTCTTAAGGGATAGAGCAGTCTTAAGGGATAGAGCAGTCTTAAGGGATAGAGCAGTCTTAAGGGATAGAACTGTCTTAAGGGATAGAGCCGTCTTAAGGGATAGAGCCGTCTTAAGGGATAGAACCGTCTTAAGGGATAGAGCCGTCTTAAGGGATAGAGCCGTCTTAAGGGATAGAACCGTCTTAAGGGATAGAGCAGTCTTAAGGGATAGAGCAGTCTTAAGGGATAGAGCAGTCTTAAGGGACAGAGCCGTCTTAAAGGATAGAGCCGTCTTAAGGGAGAGAACCATCTTAAAGGATAGAACCGTTTTAAGGGAATGAGCCGATTTAAAGGATAGAGCCGTCGTCTTTGGAGGGCTTACAAACATTCACCTCGGCGGCTGGCTCTATACAGTGGTGTTAAGAGCTGAATTTATTCCTTTGGGGGGGGGGGGGTTCATATGTCGTGATGACGTCATCCCACTCACGGGGTGACGTCATCACAACGAAGGGGGTCTATAGTACGAATAAATTACAGGAGTCTACTGATGTACTCAAGGATGCTACTGTATCTGTTACTGTACCCAGTTCATGTAGCTTTTACTGTACCCAGCTAACTTAGCTTCCAACGTACCCAGCTAACTTAACTTCCATCGTCCTCAGCTAACTTAACTTCCATCATGCCCAGCTAACTTAACTTCTATCGTACCCAGCAAACTTAACTGCCATCGTCTCCAGCTAACTTAACTTCTATCGTACCCAGGTACCTTAACTTCCATCATACCCAGCCAACTTAGCTTCCATCATACCCAGCTAACTTAACTTCCATCGTACCCAGCTACCTTAACTTCCATCATACCCAGCCAACTTAGCTTCCATCATACCCAGCTAACTTAGCTTCCATCGTCCCCCAGCTAATATTGCCTTCACTACTCAGGATTCGGGGAGGTAAAAAGCACCATTAATTTGCGCAGACGAGCAATTAGCTTCGTCATGTGAAAGAAGTTTCCTACAGACCCTGTTAGTTGAAGTAGAGAACCATCAGTTATAGTTACTTAATAAGGACCAGCACACACACACACACACACACACACACACATATATATATATATATATATATATATATATATATATATATATATATATATATATATATATATATATACATATATATATATATTGGAAAGGATCACAATTTTGCGCGTGATCAAGATATTCCTATGAGTCCACGGGGAAAATGAAACACGAAAAGTGACTGTTATATTCCTCTCTTGTGTCTCCCTTGATGATGTGATTATTATACGAAAGTGCACTTGGGAACTTTTCGTGTTTCATTTTCCCCGTGGACTCATAGGAATATACATATATACATATATGCATATATATATATATATATATATATATATATATATATATATATATATATATATATATATATTCCTTTTTTCAATCATACTCGCCATTTCCCGCGTTAGCGAGGTGAGCGTTAAGAACAGAGGATTAAGCCTTAAGGGGAATATCCTCACTTGGCCCCCTTCTCTGTTCCTCCTTTTGGAAAAGTAAAAACTAGAGGGGAAGATTTCCATTCCACCACCCCCCCCTTCCCCTTTAGAGAGAGAGAGAGAGAGAGAGAGAGAGAGAGAGAGAGAGAGAGAGAGAGAGAGAGAGAGAGAGACTGACTGCCTCATTACGTTAATAATTGAGACGTCCGGACGCACAAAGCCTCCTCTGGTCAGCTCAAAAAGATCCAGATTTACGTCACTAACGATGACCGCCGACAAACACACAACACGACGCCATGTTTTCTGCCGTCGTCTGCCGCAGCCAACGCTCACACGTCTGGCAGTGAGGTGAGGCTGGTGCCGCCTCTACACACACACACACACACACACACACACACACACACACACACAGCAGAAGAAGAAGGAGAGAAATGAAGAGGAAGAAAAAGAAGAGAAATGAAGAAGAGGAAGAAGAAGAAGAAGAAGAAGAAGAAGAAGAAGAAGAAGAAGATTAACAGAAATGAAGAAGGAGATGAATGAAGATGAAGAAGAGAATTGAAGAAGAAGAAGAGAAATGAAGATGATGATGATGATGATGAGGAGGACAAATGGAGAAGAAGAAGAAGAAGATGAAGAGAAATGAAGGAGAAAATTGAAGATGAAGAAGAGAATTGAAGAAGAAGAAGAAGAAGAAGAAGAAGAAGAAGAGAAATGAAGAAGAAGAAGAACAAGAAGAAGAAGAAGGAGAAGAAGAAGAAGAAGAGAAATGAAGATGATGATGATGATGATGAAGACAAATTGAGAAGAAGAAGAAGAAGAAGAAGATGAAGAGAAATAGAAGAAGAAGAAGAAGATGAAGAAGAAGAAGAAGAAGAGGAAGAAGAAGAGAAATGAAGAAGAAGAAAAAGAAGAAGAAGAAGAAGAAGAAGAAGAAAAGGAAGAAGAAGAGAAATGAAGAAGAAGAAGAAGAAGTGTGGGGAGTGAGGAGACAGGCGCAGTACGGTGGCTCTCGCGACTACAAGACCTTAAAATCCGCCCATCATTTCGCTAATAGGATTACCCAAACTGGGTTGTTAGGGCCAGGTGAAGTGCGGTTGATGATGAGGGGGGGGGGGGGACGACCACCACAACGACCAAGCTGGGATGGACGACGACACGCGCCCTTTGTCGTCCTCTGGTGCTCGTCTCTTGGCGTCAACCGGAGCATTGCTGTCGCTTCTGTCTTGCGAGAAAAAAATATATATATACACCGCAACACCTTCTCCAAATCCCCGAGCGATATCGGTCGTAAAAAAATAACTAATAATGGTCAGTAATGAATAAAGGCCTAGGTTAAAAGGGGGCGCGGCGGGTTATAGAATTTATAGATAAATGCGTTATCAAACTGTCGTGTGATGATCCGATTCGAAGAAAGTGATTTTTTTTATCGACTGCGTCAGAGTGTTATAAGAGTATCAACGAAATGCGTGAATGTGTTTCCTAATTATAATGTCCCATCAAGCTGCCGCTCTGAAGACGATTAGATCATCTAAGATCCCTTCTGTCTACAGGATACGATTCCATTTTCCGACTATAGAGGAAGACCCCATTCAGAACCTCCGAACCTATTGGCGTATTTAACGAAACTGATCAACGACCTGGATATACGAGGAGGACGAATGGAGTTCTCCACACTTAATATTTATGACTTAAAAGCTCTTTTTTCGAAAATCGTCGTGGGAGGTGAACAGTATGGATATTATCGTACTGAAATATATTGTTGAATGTCACTGTTTTATGGAAAAAAAAAAAGGATTTGATACTTTGTATTATAGAGTTTTCATAGGTAATGTGCATTTTGCTTGTAGGATCTATCTAAAGAGGATTTAATAATGTTATGGGATGGGAGTTGTTATTATAATAACATGGTGGATATTTCCCTATCTTTATTATAGTGAGTCCATCATTTTCTTTAGCAGTCAAGAAACAAAAGAACGTTTTTTTTTTTTTTTTTTTTTGTTTTTGTTTTTTGCAACTTACTCGTTTTAAGATCAAGAAACCAAAAGAGAAAACGGGGGGTGACCAACAAACAATTCCCTTTTATTTACATGCCCACCTACTGCTGTGGGCTCAGGACACAACACACACACCACCCCCTTCGCTCTCTCTCTCTCTCTCTCTCTCTCTCTCTCTCTCTCTCTCTCTCTCTCTCTCTCTCTCACACACACACACACACACACACACACACAGCAAGTATCTCCAGCCCACGACACAATCATCTCTGTCGTGTGTGTGTGTGTGTGTGTGTGTGTGTGTGTGTGTGTGTGTGTGTGTGTGCCAACGACCACGACCTCACGACACATATAATACAGGAGGCTAAGCGAAGAAAACGAAGGGTCGTTGTCTCAAGCCATCGCCGCCATGTCGTCACTTGAATGACCTTGGGGTAAAACTGACCTGTGTCACGAGTCTCCCACACACATACACACATACACACACACACACACACACACACTGCCGGTGAGTGAGTGAGGTGAAGGGTTTGAATACTGGAGGCTGACGCGCCCCAAGTCCAAGGTCAAGTGCGACACCAGTGTGAACCATCTGTGTCTGGAGTGTGGATGCTGTTTTCTTTTCTTTTTTTTCTTAAGCTGTTGTAATGCTTTCCACAAACACCAGGCCCTTACCTACCTACCTACCTACTTATCTACTTATCTACCTACCTAATTATCTACCTACATACGTAACTACTCACCTAATTGTCTACTTACGTACCTACTTACCTACCTACCTACCAATTTATTTATCTACCTGCCTAATTATCTACCTACATACGTAACTACTTACCTAATTGTCTACTTACATAGGTACCTACTCACCTACCTACTTACTTGTCTACCTACATACGTACCTTCTTACCTACCTACCTACGTATCTACTTACATACCTATCTACTTAACTAACTACCTACTTATCTACCTACATACCTAAGTAATTATCTACCTACATACATTCCTACTTATCTACCTACATACATACCTCCTTATCTACCTACATACCTACTTATCTACCTACATACATACCTACATACTAACCTACAGCGGTATTTTGCCATAAGGTAAGACTAGCTGGTGGCAGTAACAGTAATCGTATATCTTTCAATACTTCGGTCCCCCTAAACCTTCTTTTTCTTAGACCATTTATCGAAGGTTTCTTTTGTATGTATTTGTGTTGATCCCACATATGTATATCTTACTCCACTTTTGCACGTATTTGTGTTGATCCCACCCATATATATAACTTACTCCCCTTTTGTATGTATATGAGTTGATCCCACGTATGCATATCAAATTCCCCTTTTGTATGTATTTGAGTTGATCCCACAAATGTATATCAAATTTCCCTTATGTATGCATTTGAGTTGAACCCACATATGTATATCTTACTCCCCCTTTGTACGTATTTGGGTTGATCCCACATATGTATATCTTACTCCCTTTTTGTACGTATTTGAGCTGACCCCACATATTCATATCTTACTCCCCTTTTGTACCATGCATCCTTACAACCCGTGTGATACCTTCTTAAGAAAATTCGAAAGCATTATTGGCCACTCAGTGACTGCTGTCTCCTTGTTACTGAGACAGTTCTAGGCTGAGTATCCGACTCAGTAATTCGATCACCTTGGAAGACAAAGAAGTATAAGGGGAGACTTGATAACATAAAACCTTTGTTCTTATACTATTCCAATGACGTCGACAATGAACAGGTCTTCTGAACACTTAGATATAGAACCAGAAACCATATACTATGGAATTACACGAGAAACGGGTTGTAAAAAAAGATAAAATAAAAGGGATTCAAAGTTCTACTTTAGTAGCATGAGATTGGTGGATGACTGCGATAAACTGAGTGAGGAAATTGTGACTGATGACAGTATATAGAAGCTGAGAAGGCTGTATGACAGTAAAACAGACAGACAGACAGACAGACAGACAGACAGACAGACAGACAGACACAAACACACACACACACACACAAACCCAAGGCAAAACTGGGAACAAATGACGAAAATACACATCAAACTTTGACTTAATTAGAAATGTAAGTGTTTACACCCAGGCCTCGCTGGATTTATGACCTCAAGCGAGATTGGTTTTGTTCTACACTATTTTAAAATTCAGATGTGTGTGTATGTGTGTGTGTGTGTGTGTGTGTGTGTGTGTGTCTGTGTGTGTGTGTGTGTGTGTGTGTGTGTGTGTGTGTCTGTGTGTGTGTGATTATTCGTAATTACCTATTTTCTCTACACTGGGAAGGAGTTTTACACTCCCCAGCCCCCACCTCATCTTCTGAACATCCTCTACTATCGAACGATTTCTTGAAATTTATGGATGTTGTCTGCATTAATCATACCTTCAATCATTCCATTTCATTCATCCATAATTCTACCGTACTTCATTACATTTTGCTAACACGTTCTTTGCTTCATCTCCTCTTATTCCCTCCTGGTTGTTCTATCCCTACATCTCACGGAGAACAGTTTACTGTCTAGGTCATCAAGTTAACTTGAGAACTTAAGAGGATGTGATCAAGTCACCGTTCACTCTTCTCTCTTCTACGGTGGTCCAATGTAAGTCCCCCCCCCCCCCCCCCCCTGCCCGCCTGCTGGCGGATGGCGAGTCTGTGCTATGGGTAATGTGCTGAGGCAGGTGATGGGAGAGAGAGAGAGAGAGAGAGAGAGAGAGAGAGAGAGAGAGAGAGAGAGAGAGAGAAGTAATGGGTGGGCGGGGGGTCTGCATAGTGTTGTGGTGGAGCCAGGGGCTCCAGAAGGGTTTGGGTTGAGGGAGGAGGAGGAAATGGTACCGTGCACCTATGGAGAGTGGTAACAGTGGGACACGACCTCCTCTCTCTCTCCCCTCACAAGGTGGAGGTTGCTGTGGGCTCCTGTGAAAGGAGCGGTGGGCTGCCAGGTTACCTAATATATCATATATATATATATATATATATATATATATATATAAATCGAATACAAGTATATCTACATTTCATCCCCAGGAGGGGAGAGCCACCATCAGTATTAAAGATTTATATTGATAAATTTCCCATGGCTGAAATGAATGAGTCTCCTTCAAATATCCGCCCAAACAAACTCATGGTGCATTCAATGGCTGAAATGAATGAAGAAAATTACCTTGTAGGACGAATAATGTATGGATGATTAACCCAGGACCCATTTCTATGAGGGTCCTGGTGTTATCCAAGATCATTCTAAACGCTCCTTGTACTCCAAAGGCTCCTGCGCTCCTTCCAGTAGCAGGAAAAAAAGGTAGACTCCTTCTCTTACTCCCTAATGACACAGCCTCGCCAAAGGTCCCACATTTCACCCAGAGTGTAACCTCAAGCAGATTCTCAGAAGGATACGAGAAAGGTATTTACAATCCTCCGTAGGGAAGTATTCCCTTCCAGTGACGAGACACACTGAACAGAGGCGCGAGGAGGAGCACTCAACACCACGAGTGGTAAGGTTGAATACCTTATCTTGGAATAGATTTCTGGGAGCGCCAACAGCCCCTATATGGTGCTGAAGGTGTGTGGCCCAGGGAGGTGAACAGTTATTGTGGCCACCACGACTGTGGCCGAGGGAGGTGAACAGTTATGTGGCCACCACTGTGGCCGAGGTACGACTGCGGAGTGTAACTAGATGGTGATGGGAACGAATCCCAGACGTTTAGGAAAGAAATGAAAAAGTACATGTGGTCACTCTTACTGGTACAGGTCAAAGAGAGTGACACAAACTCGAAATTGTCATTGAGAGAAAAAAAAAACTCGCTTCTTAAAAATCCCACGTTTTATAACTCAAAAAATTCGACCTCCACTTTGTAACTCAAAAATTCCACACATTGTAACTCAAAATTCCCACAATTTGTAAATGAGAATCCCACAAATCCCACACTCTGCAACTCAGCATCCTACAAATCCCATACTTTGCAACTCAAAATTCCACGAATCCCACACTTTCCAACTCAAAAATCCCACACTTTGTCACTCACAAAATCCCACACTTTGTAACTCAAAAAATCCCACACTTTGTAACTTAAAAATCCCACACTTTGTGACTCAAAAATCCCACACTTTGTAACTCAAAAACATCCCACACTTTACAACTCAAAAATCCCACACTGCAATAAAAAAAATCCCTCACTTTAAAATACACTTTAACGAATAAGTCTTACTTACATCTTCCTTGAATACATCGAGTAATTGCATACTTTTCTTTACGTTAAGTTTCTAATGGCACTGAAAAGAAAAAAAAAATGGTACTGAATAATCCTCTTAAGAAAATGCCACCTTAGTTAATCACCTGTCTGATTAATAATGTGATTAATGAGGGTACTGCCACAGCCGCTGCGTTTTTCATATAGGCTCAAAAAATTCTTGAGTCTTAGGAATTTACTAAGTCTTCACGCTACCCGCTGGAGGAAGAGGGAAAGGCTGTCGATATACTCAAAGTCTTATATATATATATATATATATATATATATATATATATATATATATATATATATATATATATATATCTTTCTTTTTTCTTTCATACTATTCGCCATTTCCCGCGATAGCGAGGTAGCGTTGAGAACAGAGGACTGGACCTTTGAGGGAATATCCTCACCTGGCCCCCTTCTCTGTTCCTTCTTTTGGAAAATTAAAGAAAAAAAAAAAAAAAAAAAAATATATATATATATATATATATATATATATATATATATATATATATATATATATATATGTGCGTGTGTGTGTGTGTGTGTGTGTGTGTGTGTGTGTGTGTGTGTGTGTGTGTGTGTGTTTAATATGCAAATTTTTCCTCAAACTGAGACGGAAGTACGTTCAAAGTGCTTGTGAAAAAAAAAAAAAATGCAGATACTAGCATTAATCTTCTCAGTATCTATCTTAAAATCAAGTATCTTAGCAGCTGTCTTCAATCTGGTAAACAACAACTGACTTGTGATGGAGGACGAGACTTTCCTGTAGGACAACATCACCGAAAAGGAAGACTTAACACTTCTTTCCAAACGTGTCCCCAGCACTCCTCTACCTACACAGGGGTAAGGAGGGAGTCTACCTCGACGGACAGGAGATTATCTTGGAGGAAGAGAACAAAAGGAAGCACATCAGCGAAGCACTTCTCGAAGTGGGTCGAGATGATGACCAACGGCGTCCCGCAGGTGTTCTGTATTTGGACCACAGCTCTTCTTGTTTGACGTCATGAACTTGCCGGAAGGCTTGCGACTCCGACCTGAACATGTTTTGCTGATGATGCTGAAGTGATGAAAGGGGTTCGGAAAGCGAGGAGGATTGCATCCACGTATACAACCAGACCAAGCCAAGCTTCAGAGTGGGTTCGATACAGGGATGTGGAAATTCAATCCGTTTCAATGCAAGGTAATGAGGCCGGGGTACAGCGATAGACGACTTCAAAAAAAATATCATCCAGCAGGAAAATAAGCTGCAGAAATCTGTATGCGAGATGGAATAAGGAGTCGACATCTTCCCTAGCCTGTTGCTAGACTCTCTCATTAGCAGAACAAGAGAGGTAGGAGACTGTCTGATATCAGAATAGCACTCATGTACATGGCTAAGGAAATATTTAGCATTCCATATTCACATCCTATGATAATTGTCCAAAGTGAAATATGGTTCTCAAGTCCGGTCATCGCATCTAAAGAAGCACAAAGAACAAGTAAGGAAGGTAATGAGCAAGGCAATAAAAATGGTACCAGAAGTAGGAGAACTGAGGTATAGGGAGAGGTTAGAGGTCTTCTTAGATTCACCTACACTGGAAGAGAGAAGAGTAAGGGTTGACCTAATCACAGCAGTTAAGTATTTGTAACAGAGTGATGACGCAGACAGTGAAGTGAGCTTCGAGAGACGAAGGGATAGAGCAAATCCAAGACATAACAAGAAATTAAGCGAGAAACTTTTCAAGGAAGACGTGAAGAAATCCTTGCACCGTATGAGATTGGTGGGCGAAGGGAACAGAATGACTGAGGACATGGTTAATGCAGGCAGCATACATAAGTTTATGACACTGCATCAGAGAAAGTTCAAAAGACGGGGGATCCCAAGAGTGTAAAACTCCCTCCCCATACAATACACACACACACACACACACACACACACACAGTGTCCCATCCTTAGTCTATACAAATAAGAACAGACCTCTGTTCAGACCACGTTCGATAATAACGCACGACCCCTAATGACCTTACACACCGCCACCAGACAAAGCTCTCATTTTCTCCACCCTCACATTCCTCGCGAAATTACGGGACTCCTCCTATGTCTTCAGCCCTAACATGTTGCATTTATCTATTTAAGCCTTTCCTCTCTCACAGTCTTTTTATCCACCACATAATCCTCTTCATCCCCTACACACAGAACCCCTCCCACAACCTCCTTCACCCAACGCGAAAGCTCCTTCTCCCTCTCATAATCTCATCAAACCCCTACAGTCTCCTCACACAACCTCACCATTACCGCAAAACCTCACTTTCCTACCCTACACAGCAGCTGCCTCACACCAACCTCATCGACGTACACCATCTCCCTCCTCACACAACCTCACCATTACCACACAACATCACTTTCCTACCCTGCACAGCAGCTGCCTCACGCCAACCTCATCGACGTACACCATCTCCCTCCTCACACAACCTCACCACCTCACTTTCCTACCCTACACAGCAGCTGCCTCACACCAACCTCATCCACGTACATCATCTCCCTCCTCACACAACCTCACCACCTCACTTTCCTACCCTACACAGCAGCTGCCTCACACCAACCTCATCCACGTACATCATCTCCCTCCTCACACAACCTCACCACGACACCACCTCACTTTTCTATCCTACACAGCAGCTGCCTCACACTAGCCTCATCGACGTACACCATCTCCCTCATACCTCACACACAAACACAGAGGACATCTAAGAACAAGAGCATCTCTATTCATCTCTGCCCTTCACAACCCTTCACCGCCCTCCCTCGTCCCTCCCCACATCTTCCATTTACCCCCCTCCTTTCTTCCCTTCCTCCCTCCCTCCCTCGCCTTCTTCATCCCTTCCCGCCACTTGTGTATTCCCAGCAGGAATCAAGAGCTGGAGGCCAGTCGTCCCCAGCACACCCGGGGATCCTGTTAGCAAAAGAGTAATCTAATTCCCACCGACACCACCACCTCCACCTCCTGCAGCAGCTGATGCTGGAGCGCTCTTGCAACAACTGCTGCTGCTGCTGCTCCTGCTCCTCCTCCTCCTGCAGCAGCTGATGCTCCTCCTACTCTTCCTGCACCAGCCGGTGCTCCCCCACGACTCTTCCTGCAGCAGCTGGTGCTCCTCCTACTCTTCCTGCACCAGCCGGTGCTCCCCCACGACTCTTCCTGCAGCAGCTGGTGCTCCTCCTACTCTTCCTGCACCAGCCGGTGCTCCCCCACGACTCTTCCTGCAGCAGCTGGTGCTCCTCCTACTCTTCCTGCAGCAGTTGGTGCTCCTGCAGCTCCCTCCTGCTACAGCTGACGCTCCTACAGCTCCTCCTGCAGCAGCTGGTGCTCCTACAGCTCCTCCTGCAGCAGCTAGTGCTCCTCCACCTCCTCCTGCAGCAGCTGGTGCTCCTCCATCTCCTCCTGCAGCAGCTGGTGCTCCTACAGCTCCTCCTGCAGCAGCTAGTGCTCCTCCACCTCCTCCTGCAGCAGCTGCTCCATCTCCTCCTGCAGCAGCTAGTGCTCCTCCATCTCCTCCTGCAGCAGCTAGTGCTCCTCCACCTCCTCCTGCAGCAGCTGGTGCTCCTCCACCTCCTCCTGCAGTAGCTGGTGCTCCTCCACCTCCTCCTGCAGCAGCTGGTGCTCCTCCACCTCCTCCTGCAGCAGCTAGTGCTCCTCCATCTCCTCCTGCAGCAGCTAGTGCTCCTCCATCTCCTCCTGCAGCAGCTAGTGCTCCTCCACCTCCTCCTGCAGCAGCTGGTGCTCCTCCACCTCCTCCTGCAGCAGCTGGTGCTCCTCCATCTCCTCCTGCAGTAGCTGGTGCTCCTCCACCTCCTCCTGCAGCAGCTGGTGCTCCTCCATCTCCTCCTGCAGCAGCTGGTGCTCCTCCACCTCCTCCTGCAGCAGCTGGTGCTCCTCCATCTCCTCCTGCAGTAGCTGGTGCTCCTCCACCTCCTCCTGCAGCAGCTGGTGCTCCTCCATCTCCTCCTGCAGCAGCTGGTGCTCCTCCACCTCCTCCTGCAGCAGCTGGTGCTCCTCCATCTCCTCCTGCAGTAGTTGCTGACATGACAACCTCCAGCCTTGCCTCGCGGAGGAGCCCCGCTCCCGCCTCTGTAGTATACCTCCTGAAGGTATGCTAAGGAACTCTCAACCGATGCGTTGGACGGGCTGGTCTACTCATATTACCTTGGCTTAACCTCTGACCTGACCCATGTGGGGTCAGGTCATCGTCCTCAAGGGTCGTGCAAGGGGTGGTCAAGAGGCTAGGGGTTCGTGTGTGTTACTGTGTACATCACAAAACAGAAATTAAGAGAGAGGAAAAAAGAAGGAAGAAAAGACAGAGGAAGTTTTTAACAGAACACGAAGAGGTAGGAGAGGGGAGGGGAGGGGGGAAAAGAGAGAAGAACAACAAGAACAGAACAACAAGTGTAGTTAGAACAACAACAGTAATCACCACAGTAAAACAAGAAACAAGAACAACAATTGTAACAACACTCGCGGAGCAACGGGGAAACACCAGATCAACACAACACAACACCCAAGTCCTCCTCCCACCTTCCTTCTCCCCTTCCCTCCACCCGCCTTCCTTCTCCTCCTCCTCCTCCTCCCACCTTCCTTCTCCCCTACCCTCCTCCCACCTTCCTCCTTCTTCTTCTCTCCTATGTATCCCAACACACTGATCCCACGACCCTAAACCACCACCTCGATCCCAGAGTAAAGCCACGACGACCCCCTTCGAACCTACACATACTTCGGAAAGAATTGACCTCCCCATTGTCGTCCCTACCTCGCCCTCCAAGATCGACGTAGACCCATGATCCGTTCTCCTCTATGGCCTCTCTACAGACCCTCCACAACCACCACGACCCACCGCCATCCCCGCATGATCACACTGACACAGTGCCGGCTTAATGGTCAGCCCACATGTGCCTCTGACTATACACTGTTGAAGGCGATGCTTTTGACTAATAATGGAAAATGTTTTTCATTCAGGAATTGGGGGGGGGGGGGTAACGTATATAACTATGTTTCTTTTAATCTTTCAGTTATTTCAGTTTGAATGACACTTCAAAAGTTGATCATTATTTCTTTACTCTTTCACTTATTTCAGACTGAATGCCACTAGAGGGCTGATAATCATTTCTTTACCCTTTCAGTTATTTCTGACTGCATGATCCTTCGTGGATCCTAATTCAGCTCCAAAAGCATTCAGAATGTCTTGTTTTGGAGTACTGTCTACTGATTCGATCTCGTGTTCAAATCTCTTTGATCTCTTCCAAATACCATAAAACCACTACCTTCATCTTGTTCAGTCTCCAGTTATCTGTCTTTCTCTCTACAATTTCGTTTACCTTATGAAGGAATTCTCTCTCTCTCTCTCCCTCCTCGCTTCCCAGAGGCAATTTACGTCTGCATATGACAAGAATTGTGACTGCCAATTTTCGACATGTATCTCTTTCTTACTTTAATTACTCCTGGATACGACCTTTTTTCTTCTTCTTTTTTTCCTTTACATACAACTGTTAAAATGTTTCTTTTGTCCACCAGAGATGAGTTTACTCTTTTTTTCTTTGCCTCGCAGTTCTCATTAGCTGTATTTCCTTTCCACAAAGTTCCTTTTAGTCCATGTTCTTCTCGACAGGATCGAGACGACCTCCGTAAGGAATCCAGGCTACCTAACCACGACTAGCGAGAGCCACTTGCCCGCTCTACAACCCCATACACACACACACACACACACACACACACACACACACATAAACAACTCACTCACTGGCCCCTCCTTTCCTACGAGAAGAGGAGAAAGAGAAGGAGGAAAAAGGGGAAGAGGAGGAGAAGGAGGAGAGGAAGAAGCAGATTGAGGAGGTGGTGGACGAGGGTGGCAGCAGAGGAGGAGGAGGAGGAGGAGGTGGTGGACGAGGGTGGCAGCAGTGCTGAAGAAGACGTATGACCCTCGCCGAAAAATATTTTTCGGCGGTTCGAACACTTGAAGACTCCACTCCATCATCCTTCCATCACTGCTACACTCCACTCACTCCATCAAACCCCTCCACATCTGCTACACTCCACTCACTCCATCAAACCCCTCCTCCATCCGCGGCTACACTCCAATCACTCCATCAAACCCTTCCACATCTGCTACACTCCACTCACTCCATCAAACCCCTCCTCCATCCGCTGCTGCTCCATTCCACCTCTGCTATACGGTGGACACCAGAGACGAGACAGCTTAGTCAACCCTTCACAATATTAACTGGTCGTCATTTGAAATTAAATTACTGTAAGGTACGAAAGACTGACGTCATATGCAGAAACAGTGATGGCGAAGAAAGTGACTGAACAGTGAAAGAAATCTTATCAGTTGTCGAGAACCTTCGAGAAGCTGGCCCAACATGGAAGCGATTAAAAAAAAAAAACAAATAAACGCTAAGAGGACGAGGCATATTTTCGTTCCCAATTAAACGAATTAACTGTGAAAAAAAAAATACGTCTCCTTAAACGGATTACAATCAGAATTAAAAATACGGGTTTATGAAGCGAGTCTTAAGTTTGTGTCGTATTTTTTTTGGCTTGTGTCGTATTTTTAAGGTGGTGTCCGAAGACAATTCGTGTCTGAGAATTTTCATTAAATTTCCGTAGTATTTTGGATACCACAGATACAACGACTCCCCATGTTTCGAGCCGATGTCTTTTTCCTTAAACTCTCGCAACTGTTTTGGAAAAGAGTTTTGCGATCTATTCCCACGACCACGATATAGTATATCAATATATAAAAGTCGAAGTTATCTAAAGATAAAAACATGTTTCAAAGTGAAGATGAACAAGAAATCAATATCCCAATTGTGGAATGAAAAATTCCTCCACACTATTTTTCTCATTCTAAATTCGTGTAAAAAGAAAAAAAAATAAGGTTGATTGACGAAACTGGAGATGTAAGGTTTGATTGATGTAGCTGATGATGTGTTGATGATGTAGATGATATATGTGGCAAATGATGTGTGTGGGGGAGGAGGGAAGGACCAGTTGGACTGAAGACTTGAATCGTGTTAAGTTCACCACTAGGCTACGGGGGTAGGTACAAAGCATGCCCCCGAAACAGGCTTATTAAAGTAAGTGAGAAAGAACACAATTTATATTAACATTCGTAATAAACTGAAACTATAATACTATAATCTCCACTATACATTAACCCGAAACTCCCACAGGTATGGCTCGAACACGTAAATGACAAAAAGAACGATATACAATTGTGGCAATTCTTGCAAGCGTAGCCACCCGTCGTTGCCTAGTTTCTTTAACCTAACGTGTAATGTCTGCTACCACATGAGGTCTGGGGGATTATATTTACGGTTTCCGGCCACCACCAACTACTACCACCAACTACTACCACAAACAACCATCCTTCCTTCAACTCTAGACCACCTCTATAATTATCAACGTTCGTATAATGACCATTGAAATATAATCAGTCAGTCACCACACATTTAAAAATTAAGAGGACGCGTTTTCTATACACTTCCTAGACGACTTTTTTTTTTAAGTGTGATGGGATTTGTCGTTTATATATACGAACCATTCGTTATTATCTAAGTACTGTAATGCGAGGTGGCAGCTCCATTACAGTTATCGAGATGGGACTTTCGTTTCGTTCTCGATCTGTCTCTGATGGAATTCAATCGTTGAGAACAGAGCGGATATATGAGAGTGAAAGAAGTGACCTTCACAAGCACAGCAACACTTCGTATATGGAGCGGATATTACACTAATTCTCGCCCTCTGTATTATAAGACGCACAACACTGCCATTTCTAAGTTCACAACTGACAACTAAAAGATTTGTCGTAATGTCGCAACGGAAACATAACTTCAGGAAAACCATGTTTGATATCATATTTTCCATAAAAAAAAACAAATAAACAAACCTTCACTGCTGGTTACACACACACACACACACACACACACACACACACACACACAAACACACCTCAGAGCCCACTACACTAAAGTTACACACACACATCCGACCAGTATTGACACCCCAGGCACACACACACACACACACACACACACACACACACACACACACCCAACCTGTGCCAGTAATGGCACCCCGGGCATACACACACCCGACCTGTGCCAGTAATGGCACACCAGGCACACACACACACCCGACCTGTGCCAGTAATGGCACCCCAGGAACACACACACACACACACACGCACACACCTAACCTGTGCCAATAATGGCACACCCTAAAACGGACCGTCATTAACAAAAGTCCGTGATGAGTTAAATGATGGCGAATTATTACACACACTCTATGAACTGGCATTTTTTTTTTTCTGCCTATCCTGGATCCACTCATACTGGTAATGATAGAAAAAGAAATTGGCAATATCGTTCCATCCATGAAGTTAACGTATCATTAAGATGCCAAACGAGTCTACCCTCGTTTATGCTCTCTCTCTCTCTCTCTCTCTCTCTCTCTCTCTCTCTCTCTCTCTCTCTCACACACACACACACACACAACACACACACACACACACACACACACACACACCACACGGGATCACTACACGTTTCGCGACTCGTTATTAATCATTTTCAATCTCTTTTATCCTCCGTGTGTGATAAATGCCATCGCCAATACTATAATTTATACCCAGTCCATCAAAAACTTCCTTCGTATTATATCTGTATACACATAAATACGCACAGTTATGATTTACGAACGTACAATCCTGATGGTAACATTATATAAGAGCGAAAAATCGTGCCGATTTCTTTGCCGATTTTAACCTTAGTCCCGCTCTCCATATTCTTATGCATTACTACGCGGTAAATAATCATCAAACGGGCAATATATAATTTACAAAAAAAAAAAAAAAAAATGCCTAATTTTAAATGGATGTTTCCCTCCTTTTATTGTCTTTTGTCTTTTTTTGTTGAGCAACGGACGACACATGTAACACAGAAAACCTCAACGGGCACAAGACACTGGTCTGAGTGTGGATGTATGTGTGTGTGAGAGAGAGAGAGAGAGAGAGAGAGAGAGAGAGAGAGAGAGAGAGAGAGAGAGAGAGAGGAATATACGACTTATCAACACGAAAAGATGGTGGTCGGACGCGCCTGAGCGCCATTTCAACTGGGTCGCTGAGTTCGTCTCTCTCTCTCTCTCTCTTTCTCTCTCTCTCTCTCTCTCTCTCTCTCTCTCTCTCTCTCTCTCTCTCTCTCTCTCTCTCTCTCTCGTGTTGTCCAAACTCTCTCTCTCTCTCTCTTTAAGTTTCCTTCCTCGCTTTCAAATTTCCTTCGACACTTTCAATTTCGTTTTGGGTTGGGAAATCCATCAGGGCGCCATGTGTGATTTACGGCTGGCAGGGGGGGACGAGGGAGGGAGGGAGGGAGGGAGGGAGGGAGGTGGAGGGAGGCGGGGTCAGTCAGTTCCGGCAGGGGAGGGTGCAGGGGGGAGGGAGGGAGGGGACAACAACAGGGCAGGGGGGACCTGACAGGAACAGGATAGAATCCCTTTGCAGTCGTTCTTCGAGGAGGCTGTACCCTCCTCCTCCTCCTCCTCCGTCAACCAGCGATGATACAGCCACAAGCAAGAGGAGTACGGTAACACACACACACACACACACACACACACACATGTATATACATACACGTCCACACACGCACATATACATACCTATACATTTCAACGTATACATATACATACCTACACAGAAATATACATATATACACATATACATAATTCATACTTGCTGCCTTCATCCTTTCCCGTCGCCACCCATGAAATGGCAACCCCCTCCCCCCGCGTGCGCGTGAGGTAGCGTTATGAAAGACAACAAAGGCCACATTCGTTAAACACATATATATATATATATATATATATATATATATATATATATATATATATATATATATATATATATATTTATATTTATAGTATTATTATACTTTGTCGCTGTCTCCCGCGTTTGCGAGGTAGCGCAAGGAAACAGACGAAAGAAATGGCCCAACCCCCCCCCCATACACATGTATATACATACGTCCACACACGCAAATATACATACCTACACAGCTTTCCATGGTTTACCCCAGACGCTTCACATGCCTTGATTCAATCCACTGACAGCACGTCAACCCCGGTATACCACATCGCTCCAAATCACTCTATTCCTTGCCCTCCTTTCACCCTCCTGCATGTTCAGGCCCCGATCACACAAAATCTTTTTCACTCCATCTTTCCACCTCCAATTTGGTCTCCCTCTTCTCCTCGTTCCCTCCACCTCCGACACATATATCCTCTTGGTCAATCTTTCCTTACTCATTCTCTCCATGTGCCCAAACCATTTCAAAACACCCTCTTCTGCTCTCTCAACCACGCTCTTTTTATTTCCACACATCTCTCTTACCCTTACGTTACTCACTCGATCAAACCACCTCACACCACATATTGTCCTCAAACATCTCATTTCCAGCACATCCATCCTCCTGCGCACAACTCTATCCATAGCCCACGCCTCGCAACCATACAACATTGTTGGAACCACTATTCCTTCAAACATACCCATTTTTGCTTTCCGAGATAATGTTCTCGACTTCCACACATTCTTCAAGGCCCCCAGAATTTTCGCCCCCTCCCCCACCCTATGATCCACTTCCGCTTCCATGGTTCCATCCGCTGCCAGATCCACTCCCAGATATCTAAAACACTTTACTTCCTCCAGTTTTTCTCCATTCAAACTCACCTCCCAATTGACTTGATCCTCAACCCTACTGTACCTAATAACCTTGCTCTTATTCACATTTACTCTTAACTTTCTTCTTCCACACACTTTACCGAACTCATCGACTCCATTCCCCAGATGGGATGATGAACAGCTGGGTTGGCCTTCATGAACTGTGGTCTGCTGCAGGCCGCTCCAGAATGCAAACACCCGACCAGTTTGATCCACTGACAACGGTCGATACAGAGGTGTGTGTGTCTGTCTCTCTGTCTGTCTGTTATATACGAGTCTCTCTCTCTCTCTCTCTCTCTCTCTCTCTCTCTCTCTCTCTCTCTCTCTCTCTCTCTCTCTCTCTCTCTCTCCCTTCTTCTTCATAACGACTTCCCCGCCTCATGGGGGGGATTCATTAACATAATCCTAACACACACATTATGCACGCCTAAGAATATCTTCACGTCTTGCACAGATCCCAACTCGCTCGCTCTCAGGGAAGACATTATTATTTCCCTGCTAAAACACATCCCAGCATTTTAGCGCACAGGTTGGAAACGAAGTTATTGCTTCTTTTTTTTTCTTCTCTTTTTATTTCGTTCCTTTCTCTTTTTTTTTCGTAGTCACGGGTTATTAGCCTGGTATTGGCAATCGAATGTGATGTACCATTACCAGATGATTACATTACTGGTGCGCTGTGATTGGCTACGGCTCATCATGACGTTTGCGACGTCATGTGCTGCCATTGGGCGTTGCTTCTTGTGGCGCTTGTTGACGCATTGTGCTGTGATTGGCTATTGCTTCTTGTGGTGCTTGTGATGTATTGTGTTGTGATTGGGTATTGCTTCTCGTGGAGCTTGTGACGTAATGTGCTGTGATTGGGTATTGCGTCTCGTGGAGCTTGTGACGTAATGTGCTGTGATTGGGTATTGCTTCTTGTGTGGGGGGGCTTGTGACGTATTGTGTTGTGATTGGGTAATGCTTCTCGTGATGCTTGTGACGTATTGTGCTGTGATTGGGTACTGCTTCTTGTGGGGCTTGCGACGTCATGAATGTTAATGGCTTATCAAGGTGTATGTGATGTACTTGTGCTGTGATTGGCTTTGGCTTATTGAGGGATTTGTAACGTAGTGTGGTGTGATTGGCTATGGCTCCCGTGACGTCTGCGGAGTAATGAGCTATGAGTGGCTATGGCTTACTATGACGTTTGTGATATCGTGTGACGTGATTTTTGTCTTATCGTGACGTACAGTGTATAAAGTAACAGAAAAAAAAAATGAAAAATACATTATTTCGTGATTTAAAAACGTGAAATCACACGAAATACGTTACAAGTCTTCCACGGCCAAAAATCACATGAAATACGTTACAAGTCTTCCACGGCCAAAAATCACATGAAATACGTTACAAGTCTTCCACGACCAAAAATCACATGAAATACGTTACAAGTCTTCCACGACAAAAAAATACGATGATTAACTCCTAAGTTTAAAGGCTCCTCTCCCTAATAGTTAGGGCGGGGTCGTTAAGATGCACCGTAACTACCCAAACTACCCAAAACTTTACGTACAAACGACCCGACCCAAACCAGCCGAGGGATGGCCTCTCCCTCCCCTTCTCTACCCCCCCACCCCAACACCACCCTCCACCCCCTTCCTAATGGGTTATGCATCAGCGACTTCAGCATCGATGTGCCGGGCTTGTATATATATATATATATATATATATATATATATATATATATATATATATATATATATAGATATATAGATAGATAGATAGATAGATAGATAGATGGATAGATAGATAGATAGATAGATGGATAGCTGGGAGGGTCCCTCCCCTGGGTGGGTTCCCTTCCCAGGGTGGGTTAGGTTCCTTCCCCAGGGTGGGTTCCCTCCCCAGGGTGGGTGGGTTCCTTCCCCAGGGTGGGTTAGGTTCCTTCCCCAGGGTGGGTGGGTTCCTTCCCCAGGGTGGGTTAGGTTCCTTCCCCAGGGTGGGTTCCCTCCCCAGGGTGGGTGGGTTCCTTCCCCAGGGTGGGTTAGGTTCCTTCCCCAGGGTGGGTGGGTTCCTTCCCCAGGGTGGGTTCCCTCCCCAGGGTGGGTGGGTTCCTTCCCCAGGGTGGGTGGGTTCCTCACCAGGTGGGTTAGGTCCCTACCCCCCTCCCTGGTTGCCGGCCTGCCACTGGCGACTTATGGCAACACAAGGCGCCACGGAAGGGGAAGGGGAGTTGATGGAAGGAAAGGGGAGGGGAGGGGAGGGGAGGGGAGGGGAGGGGAGGGGAGGGGAAGGGAGGGAGAGGGTAGACAATAGTTGTGAGAGGGAGGACTCAGACGGGGAAGACAGAAGATGCAATCACAGGACAGGCAGGGGAGTGGGGAGAGGCAGGGGAGTGGGGAGATGTTGGGGAGTGAAAAGATGCACAAGAGTGGGGAGAGGCAGTGGAGTGGGGAGATGCAGTGGAGTGGGGAGATGCAGTGGAGTGGGGAGAAGCAGTAGAGTGGGGAGAGGCAGTGGAGTGGGGAGAAGCAGGGGAGGGGGGAAATGCAGAGGAGTGGGGAGAGGCAGGGGAGCGGGGAGATTTAAACGAGTGGGGAGAGGCAGGAGAGTGGGTAGGAATAGAGTTGAGAGATAAAGGTGAGTAGGAAGAGGCAGGGGAGTATAGCGAGGAAGGGGAGTAGGGAGAAGCAGAGGAGTAGGGAGAGGCAGAGGAGTGGGGAGATGCAGTGGAGTGGGGAGAGGCAGGAGAGTGAGGAGAAGCAGTAGAGTGGGGAGAGGCAGTGGAGTGGGGAGAGGCAGTGGAGTGGGGAGAAGCAGGGGAGGGGGAAATGCAGAGGAGTGGGGAGAGGCAGGGGAGCGGGGAGATTTAAACGAGTGGGGAGAGGCAGGAGAGTGGGTAGGAATAGAGTTGAGAGATAAAGGTGAGTAGGAAGAGGCAGGGGAGTATAGCGAGGAAGGGGAGTAGGGAGAAGCAGAGGAGTAAGGAGAGGCAGGGGGAGTAGGGAGAAGCAGGGGAGTAGGGAGAGGCAGGAGAGTAAGTAGAGGCAGGGGAGTGAGAGGCAGGAGAGTAGGGAGAGGGTGGGGAGTGGGGAGAGGCAGAAACGTAGGGAGAGGTATGGGGGGGAGGAGGAAGAGGCAGGGGAGTAGGAAGAGGTAGGGAAACAGGGATAGGCAGGGGAGGAGGAAGAAGCAAGGAAGTGAGGAGAGGCAGGGGAGTGCGGAGGGGAAGTACAAAGAGAGAGAGAGAGAGAGAGAGAGAGAGAGAGAGAGAGAGAGAGAGAGAGAGAGAGAGAGAGAATTTTCGATTCGGTTTCCCTTCCTTAACCTTATTCCTCTACGTACACTTCTCTCTACTCTCTCTCGACCAATTGTAAACCACATATCTCTTTTATATCCCCAGTTCTTGGTCACACTAGGTCACACTATCGCTGACTTAGGTCATACTATCGCTGAATTAGGTCACGTTATCGCTGAATTAGGTCACACTATCGCTGAATTAGGTCACACTATCGCTGAATTAGGTCACACTATCGCTGAATTAGGTCACATCATCTCTGAACCTTGATTTCGAAGAAAACTGGAAGACAGAGTACGACGTTTACTGACGGAGAGGTGACATGATACCCCTGGGGAAACTTTGGGGTATCGGGGCCGGAACATTCAGAAGGGCAAGAGGCGTGCATCGGATAGAATGAATCGGATCTCCATGCTATATGGGCAGCGACGTGCTGGAGCAAGGCACATGAAGCAGTCGGAGTAAAGTAAGGTTAGAACGGGAGAAGCAATTATGGAAAATCCGGCAGAGGAGACGGAAACACGGAAAGTCCCAAGGAAAATTATGCTAAAATGCTTTTTCCGAAGGAACTGAAGGTCGTCTTAGAAGGGCTCGAGAGGAGAGAAGCGGCTCGGTCTTGCTGGACGAAGGAAGTGCGCGAAGTATACAACAGAATGATGAAGCTCAAGAGAAGACAAGAGAAGAGAAGAGAAGAGAAGAGAAGAGAAGAGAAGAGAAGAGAGGACAGCGCACAGATTGTCTTTAGGAGGAAGAGGAAGAGGAGGACGAGGAGGAGGAGAAAGAGGAACTTGAAAAGGAAGAGGAGGAAGAAGGAGACCTGGGCGAAGAGCCGAAACCAGAGGATAGCTTAACTGGAAGCTTTTAAAAGCTAATGGAATGTGTCGACGGGAGAGAGAGAGAGAGGCAGGCTGGCTGGCTGGCAGGGAGAGTGAGTGACAGTAGGAGACCTTGTGAGCCGCACGGGGGTCGAGTATGTACATCAAGCTTAAGCAGAGCCAATAATGGCCTTCGACGGTATGTGATTTACAAGCTTAAGCTGAGGGAGATCTAGTAAGGACTGACGACGGCAGGTGATCTAAAAGATTAAGCTGAGAGAGATCTAGTAAGGACTGACGACGGCAGGTGATCTAGAAGCTTAAGCTGAGGGAGATCTATTAAGGACGAACGACGGTATGTAATGCAGCTTAAGCTGATGGAGATCAAGTAAGAATTACTATGGTAGGTGATCTAAAAGCTTAAGCTGAGGGAGATCTAGTAAGGACTGACGACGGCAGGTGATCTAGAAGCTTAAGCTGAGAGAGATCTATTAGGGACTGACGACGGAAGCAAGCTGAGGAGGAGGAGGAGGAGGAGGCATCAGAGATTCCCCCCCACACCCCTCCTCCTTCCCCAAGCCCCCACCAACGTCCCCAGCCTCGACTACCCCCACATTAGCTCCGCTCACAACCTCAACTATGGCTCACACCGTTACCCGTAATGAGCGGCTCCGACACCGACTACTTTACCCCAACTCAAACGAGTCAACAACAATCTCTCTCTCTCTCTCTCTCTCTCTCTCTCTCTCTCTCTCTCTCTCTCTCTCTCTATCTATCTATCTATCTATCTATCTATCTCTCCCAAAACCCCCTCCAGTGGTGGAAGCCCACTTCGGAAAACCTCTTCAAGTTCCAGTAGTATCTTCCAGGATCCTATCCACCGGTTGAAGCCTTTTTCGGAAGCCAAGTTCCAGGGTCTGCCAAGGACCTCCCCTCCCTCCTTTTTACTGGCCTTAAAGCCTCTATATCGGAAACCTTCAAGAACCACACTGCTCACCCACACCCCCATTTCGGTCCCTCTGCAATCCTGAGGATTGCAAGCCTTCAACTACACCTTCCTCCAGGCCGGTTGCCCGATTGGACCCCGTGTCGTCTCGAAACGTCTTTATCACCAAGGCCAATTCCACTGTCTGTCCCAGCTGGGCAGTTGGCTCTTAATTACCGGCAGCAGTTAAGGCCTTGTATCATCCCCTCCACCCGAGGTGAGATTGTCTCCAGCCGTGTAGGGGTTTACGACCTCCTAATTCCTGGATCCATTTGAAGGGCGTCAGGTTCTCCAGCGGCTCGAAGCAGCACCAGCCTCCCCCAGCAGGACGTCTTCTTGTTGGCTGACGAAGGGAAATTACGAAAGACGACCTTGAGTAGATAGTTGGACTGCGAGTAGATAGATGGACTCCTGGATTCGTTCAGGTCTCGGCTCGCAATTTTTTTTTTTTTTTTTATACTGAGCTTAAGATAAATTCCTTTCTTTTTATTTGTGTATTTAATAATTCGATCAACTCATTTAAGTGTCCTGTGTCGCCCAGGTAGCCGGGCGCCCTTCTGCGGGTTCGAATCCGACCTGTGATATATATATATATATTCATTTATAATTATCATACTTAACCGCCGTCTCCCGCGTTAGCGAGGTAGCGCAAGGAAACAGACGAGGAAATGGCCCAACCTACCCACATACACATGTATATACATAAACGCCCACACACGCACATATACATACATATACATTTCAACGTATACATACATATACATACATACACATGTACATATTCATACTTGCTGCCTTCATCCATGCTCCCAGACAACAACCAGTTTCCCGTCAACGCTCAGGATGTATTACCCAACACAACAACACTATGAACACCTAATGAACACATCCCAAGACCCTTTATACCCATGGTGCAACTACAACAATGACGATGAGGAACACTAACACATCATCACTACACTTTATGACCTGTGTGGTCCTGCCTGGTAGACGTGGCTGGCTTCCCGGGCGCTGCGGGAGCTAAATAAAGATAACTGGGACTCCTGGAATATATATATATATATATATATATATATATATATATATATATATATATATATATATATATATTAGGACCCTCAGTGATCCAGGGCCCCCCTACAGCTTCCACACTGCGCTCTACAGTCAGTAGCAGGGAGAGGATGGACTCCTTTGAAGAAGTTCCCTGACGAGATTGTAACTCTCGTCTTCGTCCATTAACAATGACGCTGCCCCGTCAAATGTGACCTTTCACTCATAGTGTGACCTCGAACAAGAAGCAGCAGTGCTAGCAACGCCAACCAATGGCGACAGTGGTGTCCAGCAGCATCCACAACTGGAGGAAGAGGAGGAGGAGGAAGAGGAGGAGGAGGAGAGGAAGAGGAGGAGGAGGAGGAGGAAGAGGACATGCATGAGAAGAAGAGGTTAAGTTAACCAACAAAAGGTAAGTTAACAACCCACTGCAAAACCCTAACAACCATGAGTGCCACAGTAATAACAAACTTAATGAATAGCTAAATGGTTGGTTAGTCGTTTGGTTTGGTCAACTTTAGGCTATTCCCACTCATAGAGAATAACTAGAAATACTTCATTCAGTTGATTAAAGCTAACTGGAAGACTGTATACACGCTCTCACTGCATCTGTGACCTTTCCATAACAAGACAGTGTACATACCTGACGCAGGCAGCTGTGTTGTATGTAACTCAAGTTGTTGGCTAGGCTCCTCTTGGTAATACCATCTCCATTTATTCACTTGCAGTAGTTTTAAAACTATTGTCTACTCGTGAAAATAATCACTTTCAACAGTATCGTACCATAAGTCTAAACAGTGATGTTCAACACTGTTGCACACCGTTTCAAAAGTCTTCACTTTTAACACTTTCATACGCCCTCCAGAAGTGATACTTTTAACACTGTAGTACACTTGTCAAAATAGACACTTTCCACACTTGTCGTACGTCTTTCAAAATTATCATTTTCAGCACTGCTTTACACATATTTAAAGTTTTGTTCAATAGTGTTGTGAACTTTTCGAAAATGGTTCCCTCCAGCATGACTGTACACAAAATAATCACTTTAAACAACGTCGCACGTCCTCTGAAACCCTCCTTGTACTTTAAACACAGACCCACGCTTGCTTCTCCACGGTTCTAGCGATAAAGAAATATATTTGCGAAATACAGAGGCTGTCCGTCAGAAGTTCGAACGTCCGTGAAGTACAGTAAGTCGCGGAACAAGCGATCCGACGCGCTTAACGTACGGGTGAGAGAAAAACGAGCACCCCTGCGCACGCGTCGCTGGGCACTGGTAAGTTAACCGTCAACACGTCGTGACGTCAAGAAGCAGATATTGTTGCCACAGTAATGGTCGCTAATTACTGAATTGGCGAGCTACCAATTCGCTGCAGAACGTGTCTACATCTGCGAAAATCTGTTTCACCAAAGTCAATGCAAGTTAGATGCTTGGAAGAAGTTGATATAGTGAGATGGATGACAAAAAAAGAATGAAAAAAAATCTCAAAAGAGGTAAATTTTTAAGCGTGATATGCGAACGGACGTTCGTGTTTACACTAAATTTTGAGTTGATGTATTATGACAGGGATTTTGTTTTGATAATCTATTTGCCAACAGTAATTAAATTCACTGATTGTACATTATCATTATTATCACTGTTATTATCATCAATATTTATTATTATTATTATCATTATTATTATTATTATGATTATTGTTATTATTATTATCATTATTATCATTATTATTATTATTATTATCATTACTATTAGTATCATTATTATTACTATCATTATTATTATTGTTATCATTATTATTATCATTATTATTACTGTAATTATTATCATTATTGTTGCCTCTCCCGCCTTAGCTAGATAGTGTAAGGAAGAGACAGGTGAAGGAGCCTGGCTATCGCCTTAGGCACAGGAGCAGGGTAAGTCTGGCTCCCAGGACGAAATGTGGTGCTGGTCATCCCCTCTCTATAAACCACCACCACCACCACTACCACAGCCGCTGTGTTACGTGTGCGTATGCGTGTGGGTGTGTATGTGTGTGTGTGTGTGTGTGTGGGTTGGGGGGGGGGGGGGGCAAAGCTCAACATGTCGGCGTCCATACCTACCCGCCAGGCTGACACACACACACACACACACACACACTCACCTGGCCAGGTGGGCAGGTGTGCCTCCACTCGGGGTCCTTAATTACAATCAACAGTGGAGAAGCGGCAGGTAAGGTCGAGGCGGAGGTGACCAGTGCCTCCCGCAGCACCTGTGTCCTGCCCTCTGTGTGAGCAGGGCGCCCGTCCTCCCTCAACTCCCTCACTCCCTCACTCCTTGACTCCCTCCTTCCCTCACTCCCTCACTCCTTGACTCCCTCCTTCCCTCCTGCGTCTCATTCTAATCACATTCCTCGCCATTGAGTGTTGATGCTTCCCTTAAGTCAAACATCTTAGCTCTCTCTCTCTCTCTCTCTCTCTCTCTCTCTCTCTCTCTCTCTCTCTCTCTCTCTCTCTCTCTCTCTCTCTCTCTCATCATCTCCCTAGTCATCTTCCTTCTTTCTGTCCCGATTTCCCGCTGCCTTACTACCTATCCTTCTTTCTTCTTCTTCTTCTTCTTCTTCTTCTTCATCTCCTTCCTCCAGACGCGTCTGTGGAGAACCGTTAAACTTCTCCCATTATCTCCCCACGTCCCTCCTCCCCTTCCCATTACAGCTGTCTGACGACCCTACTGATTGAAGTCATTACATCAAACCTCAGCTGCGCCACCTCCCTCCAGCCACAAACCTCAGCTGCGCCACCTCTCTCCAGCCACAAACCTCAGCTGCCTCCCCTCCCTCCAGCCACTGATCTCAGCTGCCTCCCCTCCCTCCAGCCACAGACCTCAGCTGCCCCACCTCCCTCCAGCCACAGACCTCAGCTGCCCCACCTCCCTCTAGCCAAAGACCTCAGCTGCCCCACCTCCCTCCAGCCACAGACCTCAGCTGCCCCACCTCCCTCCAGCCACAGACCTCAGCTGCCCCACCTCCCTCCAGCCACAAACCTCAGCTGCCCCACCTCCCTCTAGCCAAAGACCTCAGCTGCCCCACCTCCCTCCAGCCACAGACCTCAGCTGCCTTACCTCCCTCCAGCCACAAACCTCAGCTGCCTTACCTCCCTCCAGCCACAAACCTCAGCTGCCCCACCTCCCTCTAGCCACAGACCTCAGCTGCCCCACCTCCCTCCAGCCACAAACCTCAGCTGCCTTACCTCCCTCCAGCCACAAACCTCAGCTGCCTTACCTCCCTCCAGCCACAAACCTCAGCTGCCCCACCTCCCTCCAGCCACAAACCTCAGCTGCCTTACCTCCCTCCAGCCACAAACCTCAGCTGCCTTACCTCCCTCCAGCCACAAACCTCAGCTGCCCCACCTCCCTCCAGCCACAAACCTCAGCTGCCTTACCTCCCTCCAGCCACAAACCTCAGCTGCCCTACCTCCCTCCAGCCACAAACCTCAGCTGCCTTACCTCCCTCCAGCCACAAACCTCAGCTGCCCTACCTCCCTCCAGCCACAAACCTCAGCTGCCCTTACCTCCCTCCAGCCACAAACCTCAGCTGCCTTAGAACCACAAACTTCAGTTGCCTCAGCTCCCTAGGGTCACAAACCTCAGCTGCCTTTGCTCACTTAGGCCACAAACCTCACCTCCCTACAGCCACAAACCCTAGTGACCTCAGCACCTGAGGCGACAGAGCCTTGCACCCTGGAGTACACAAATATTCCCTCATGCATAACGAAGAACCTCTGAGGTAAAAGGAAGAATCATTCCTTATCCAAAATGAACGAAACCAGCACCAAATCTTACCTGAAACTTCACGAAGAACACATGAAGACATCAGAATCGTAAGGTCCTGAAGTCTAACATTTTATCAGAGCTTCAGAAACAACCCTTTCGTCCCGAAGTAGATGGACACATACTTTTATGTCAGTCTCAATCTCGTATTAAAGTAGTTTTCATTTGCATTCACGTAGCCATTTGCGCGTGTACTGTACGTATGACTATCCAGCAGTCTCCTTGGTATTCGTAAATCCGTTGGCTCTATGTTAATTATATCTACATTTCCATACGTAATTGCAGGGTCTGGGCGTATTGACATGCGCGTTGGAGGAGAACATACCTACAGTCGCCTACCCGGCCTCCAACGGGTCGTGAGCTGGGGACTGCAGACGCTGGCAGGACTCAGCGACATGCATAAAACATGGGTACTGGCGCATGATCTGCCAGCGACTGAAACCCTGGAGGAAAGGAGGATTAACTGTTGCTAGAGCCTCGTATGTGGGTTTGAGTGTTGTCTGAACTGAATTAAATAACATTTGGGTCTGGTGTCAAAGAGCAATCTGGGGATGGGAGGAAGTTTATGAAAGGAATATTAGGATTGTGTCAGCTCATATAGGGTAAGGGAAGCTCGGCTGGGGAGGAACCTTTTGCTTTAATATCATATATATATATATATATATATATATATATATATATATATATATATATATATATATATATATATATATATATATATATATATATATATGAATGGAGTGAATGGGAGCAGACAGTGTGAATTGTGTGCATGGGTATATATGTATGTGTCTGTGTATGTATATATATGTGTACATTGAGATGTATAGGTATGTATATTTGCGTGTGTGGACGTGTGTGTGTGTGTGTGTGTATACATTGTGTATGGGGGTGGGTTGGGCCATTTCTTTCGTCTGTTTCCTTGTGCTACCTCGCAAACGCGGGAGACAGCGACAAAGCAAAATAAATAAATAAATAAAAGATATAATCTTACATATCCTAATGTAATCTATCGTGTTCCAGTATCCAACCTCCCAGACATTTCATCTCATTTATCACTTTCATTCAAAAAACTTTCTCTTTTTCCCTTTACTTCACATTCTCTTATCTACTCCTAATCATTCCAATTACTTCCTCCTCCTAATCATTCCAATTCACACTCTTTTATGTTTTTCTTGTATCGTCTACACTATCTCATAGCTATCTTCTATTTTCTGTTGTTCTATTCCACACTTTTTTATCTACTCTGTGCTCTCTCTCTCTCTCTCTCTCTCTCTCTCTCTCTCTCTCTCTCTCTCTCTCTCTCTCTCTCTCTCTCTCTCTCTCTCTCTAATTTCATTTCTAGCTCTTTTTTTTTTCAAACTCCAGTATCCAGGTCACCGCGTTCGACCTTCCAGCTCCTCCTTCATCCGACAGTTCGTTTTCTTGCAAGTCAATTCCCACTTTCTCTCGTTCCAACTCCACTTTTTTCTAGTTCTAGCCACTCCTGTCTTTAAATCTCATCCCAAAAATTCCGCCCTTCCTCCATTTTCTATCCCCTCTAATCCAAGGATCCTATCTTTTCGAATTCCACTTTCACAATCCTGTTTAACCTAGTCTCCCCACCTCCCATTCATTCCACCTCCCTCTTCCCATTTTCCATTACTCTATTCCATTTCCATTACTCTATTCATCTTTTCTGTTTTCTTTTGTTTCATCATGTAAACCAGATGTTTAAAGCGGGTGTTTTCCAGCTCCCTAACTCTTTTCTCCTTTGAATTGTTTATTTCACTTCCAGCTCATGTTTATTCCAGTCCCTGGAGGACTGTGGCAACTTTACAGGCACGTGGTGCCATTTTTCATTTGCTCGTGACATTATCTCGCTATGGCGGATAAAGGCACTGGTTTGAAAATGTAATGATACTTAAGTCTTCGGGTATATTTTTTTTAGTCTTTATTCATAGACTTAATTGATTTGTCTTATTTCTATTCCGTCTAAGAAATTGTGGTTTGGTAACTGCACATCAGGTTTAACGAACAATTCAGTTGCCAGATATCAAGTGAATTATATTTCCTCATTTTTTAGGTGAATTATCATCATTATTTCTTCATTGTTTTATGTTTTCTCGTTCTCATTTACGTATTTACGTCACCATGACGTTTGCTCTTAAGATTGATAACTGAAACACGATTTTGCTTCACTCCAAGCATTGTGCAACTGAACGAAATAAATGAATTACTGAATTACCAGAGTGTATAATGTTGGATGAAAACAAATGCCTTTCTTTTTCGTTAAACGAAAATCAGGTTTTACAACAAAATGAAGAACCATATATATATATATATGGAAGAGCAGTGTGGTTTCAGAAGTGGTAGAGGATGTGTGGATCAGGTGTTTGCTTTGAAGAATGTATGTGAGAAATACTTAGAAAAGCAAATGGATTTGTATGTAGCTTTTATGGATCTGGAGAAGGCATATGATAGAGTTGATAGAGATGCTCTGTGGAAGGTATTGAGAATATATGGTGTGGGAGGAAAGTTGTTAGAAGCAGTGAAAAGTTTTTATCGAGGATGTAAGGCATGTGTACGTGTACGAAGAGAGGAAAGTGATTGGTTCTCAGTGAATGTAGGTTTGCGGCAGGGGTGTGTGATGTCTCCATGGTTGTTTAATTTGTTTATGGATGGGGTTGTTAGGGAGGTAAATGCAAGAGTTTTGGAAAGAGGGGCAAGTATGAAGTCTGTTGGGGATGAGAGAGCTTGGGAAGTGAGTCAGTTGTTGTTCGCTGATGACACAGCGCTGGTGGCTGATTCATGTGAGAAACTGCAGAAGCTGGTGACTGAGTTTGGAAAAGTGTGTGGAAGAAGAAAGTTAAGAGTAAATGTGAATAAGAGCAAGGTTATTAGGTACAGTAGGGTTGAGGGTCAAGTCAATTGGGATGTGAGTTTGAATGGAGAAAAACTGGAGGAAGTGAAGTGTTTTAGATATCTGGGAGTGGATCTGGCAGCGGATGGAACCATGGAAGCGGAAGTGGATCATAGGGTGGGGGAGGGGGCGAAAATCCTGGGGGCCTTGAAGAATGTGTGGAAGTCGAGAACATTATCTCGGAAAGCAAAAATGGGTATGTTTGAAGGAATAGTGGTTCCAACAATGTTGTATGGTTGCGAGGCGTGGGCTATGGATAGAGTTGTGCGCAGGAGGATGGATGTGCTGGAAATGAGATGTTTGAGGACAATGTGTGGTGTGAGGTGGTTTGATCGAGTGAGTAACGTAAGGGTAAGAGAGATGTGTGGAAACAAAAAGAGCGTGGTTGAGAGAGCAGAAGAGGGTGTTTTGAAGTGGTTTGGGCACATGGAGAGGATGAGTGAGGAAAGATTGACCAAGAGGATATATGTGTCGGAGGTGGAGGGAGCAAGGAGAAGAGGGAGACCAAATTGGAGGTGGAAAGATGAAGTGAAAAAGATTTTATGTGATCGGGGCCTGAGCATGCAGGAGGGTGAAAGGAGGGCAAGGAATAGAGTGAATTGGAGCGATGTGGTATACCGGGGTTGACGTGCTGCCAGTGGATTGAAGCAGGGCATGTGAAGCGTCTGGGGTAAACCATGGAAAGCTGTGTAGGTATGTATATTTGCGTGTGTGGACGTATGTATATACATGTGTATGGGGGTGGGTTGGGCCATTTCTTTCGTCTGTTTCCTTGCGCTACCTCGCAAACGCGGGAGACAGCGACAAAGTATAATAAAAAATAATGAAATATATATATACATATATATATATATTATATATATTATATATTATTTATATAATATATATATATATAATATATAGTATATATAATATATTATTTATAAATATATTAGGATTGGAGGGAATGGAGCCCAGAACTGACATCTATACCAGCCTCCTCAGTGTTGACAGTTGCACAGCTACAGCGCCTTTTCAGTCTCCTGTCCAGTTCTTCAACAGACAGTTCTCAGACCAGCGTCTACAAGCCAGTACCAGTACTACCTCACTGTTATTCAGAACCCTTTTTTTGTTGCACAGCCTCTCAGTCCCTTGTTTCACACAGTGTGAATGTGTGGCATGGGGTATATTTGTATGTTGTCTGTGTATGTATATATATGTGTACATTGAGATGCTATAGGTATGTTATTTGCGTGTGTGGACTGGTGTGTGTGTGTGTGTTATACATTGTGTATGGGGGTGGGTTGGGCCATTTCTTTCGTCTGTTTCCTTGTGCTACCTCGCAACGGCGGGAGACAGCGACAAAGCAAAAATAAATAAATAAATAAAAGATATAATTCTTACTTTATCCTAATGTAATCTATCGTGTTCCAGTATTCCACTCCCAGACATTTCATCTAATTTATCACTTTCATTCAAAAAACTTTATTATTTTTCCTTTACTTCACAAGTCTCTATATTACTCCTAATCATTCCAATTACTTCCTCTCTAATCATTCCAATTCACACTCTTTTATGTTTTTCTTGTATCGTCTACTACTATCTCATAGCTTTCTTCTTTTTTCGTTTGTTCTATTCCACACTGTTTTTATCTACTCTGTGCTCCTCTCACTTCTCTCTCTTCTCTCTCTCTCTCTCTCTCTCTCTCTCTCTCTCCTCTCTCTCTCTCTCTCTCTCTCTCTAATTTCATTTCTAGCTCTTTTTTTTTTCAAAAACTCCAGTTTTTCCAGGTCACCGCGTTCGACTTCCAGCTCCTCCTTCATCCGACAGTTCGTTTTATTGCAAGTCATTTCCCACTTTCTCTCGTTCCAACTCCAATTTTTTCTAGTTCTAGCACTCCTGTCTTTAAATCTCATCCCAAAAAATTCCGCCTTCCTCCATTTTCTATCCCCTCTATCCAAGGATCCTATCTTTTCGAATTCCATTTCACAATCCTGTTTAACCTAGTCTCCACACCTCCCATCATTCCATCCCTCTTCCATTTTTCCATTTCTCTATCATTTCCATTACTTATTCATCTTTCTGTTTCTTTTTGTTTCATATGTTTAAAACCAGATGTTTAAAGCGGGTGTTTTCCAGCTCCCTAACTTTTTCTCCTTTGAATTGTTTTTTCACTTCCAGCTCCATGTTTATTCCAATCCCCTGGAGGACTGTGGCACTTTACAGGCACGTGGTGCCATTTTTCATTTGACTCGTGACATTATTTCGCTATGGCGGATATGAGCACTGGTTTGAAAATGTAATGATACTTAAGTCTTCGGGTATATTTTTTTATTTAGTCTTTATTCATAGACTTAATTGATTTGTCTTATTTTATTCCGTCTAAGGAAATTGGTGGTTTGGTAATAGCACATCTAGGTTTAAACGGACCAATTCAGTTGCCCAGATATCAATGTGAATTATAATTTCTCATTTTTTTGGTGAAATTATCATCATTATTCTTCATTGTTTTATGTTTTCTCGTTCTCATTTACGTATTTACGTCACCATGACGTTTGCTCTTATGATTGATAACTGAACACGATTTTGCTTCACACCAAGCATGTGCAAACTGACGAAATAAAGGACATTACTGAATTACAGAGTGTATAAATGTTGGATGGAAAACAAATGCCTTTCTTTTTCGTTAAACGAAATCAGGTTTTACAAACAAAATGAAGGAACATAATAATATATATATGGTAGAGCTAGGTGTGGTTTCGAGTGGTAGTGGATGTGTGGATCAGGTGTTTGCTTTGAAGAATGTATGTGAGAAATACTTAGAAAAGCAAATGGATTTGTATGTAGCTTTTATGGATCTGGAGAAGGCATATGATAGAGTTGATAGAGATGCTCTGTGGAAGGTATTAAGAATATATGGTGTGGGAGGAAAGTTGTTAGAAGCAGTGAAAAGTTTTTATCGAGGATGTAAGGCATGTGTACGTGTAGGAAGAGAGGAAAGTGATTGGTTCTCAGTGAATGTAGGTTTGCGGCAGGGGTGTGTGATGTCTCCATGGTTGTTTAATTTGTTTATGGATGGGGTTGTTAGGGAGGTAAATGCAAGAGTTTTGGAAAGAGGGGCAAGTATGAAGTCTGTTGGGGATGAGAGAGCTTGGGAAGTGAGTCAGTTGTTGTTCGCTGATGATACAGCGCTGGTGGCTGATTCATGTGAGAAACTGCAGAAGCTGGTGACTGAGTTTGGTAAAGTGTGTGGAAGAAGAAAGTTAAGAGTAAATGTGAATAAGAGCAAGGTTATTAGGTACAGTAGGGTTGAGGGTCAAGTCAATTGGGAGGTGAGTTTGAATGGAGAAAAACTGGAGGAAGTGAAGTGTTTTAGATATCTGGGAGTGGATCTGGCAGCGGATGGAACCATGGAAGCGGAAGTGGATCATAGGGTGGGGGAGGGGGCGAAAATTCTGGGGGCCTTGAAGAATGTGTGGAAGTCGAGAACATTATCTCGGAAAGCAAAAATGGGTATGTTTGAAGGAATAGTGGTTCCAACAATGTTGTATGGTTGCGAGGCGTGGGCTATGGATAGAGTTGTGCGCAGGAGGATGGATGTGCTGGAAATGAGATGTTTGAGGACAATGTGTGGTGTGAGGTGGTTTGATCGAGTGAGTAACGTAAGGGTAAGAGAGATGTGTGGAAACAAAAAGAGCGTGGTTGAGAGAGCAGAAGAGGGTGTTTTGAAGTGGTTTGGGCACATGGAGAGGATGAGTGAGGAAAGATTGACCAAGAGGATATATGTGTCGGAGGTGGAGGGAGCAAGGAGAAGAGGGAGACCAAATTGGAGGTGGAAAGATGAAGTGAAAAAGATTTTATGTGATCGGGGCCTGAGCATGCAGGAGGGTGAAAGGAGGGCAAGGAATAGAGTGAATTGGAGCGATGTGGTATACCGGGGTTGACGTGCTGCCAGTGGATTGAAGCAGGGCATGTGAAGCGTCTGGGGTAAACCATGGAAAGCTGTGTAGGTATGTATATTTGCGTGTGTGGACGTATGTATATACATGTGTATGGGGGTGGGTTGGGCCATTTCTTTCGTCTGTTTCCTTGCGCTACCTCGCAAACGCGGGAGACAGCGACAAAGTATAATAAAAAATAATGAAATATATATATACATATATATATATATATATATATATATATATATATTCTTTCTTTTCTTTCAAACTATTCGCCATTTCCCGCGTTAGCGAGGTAGCGTTAAGAACAGAGGACTGGGCCTTGGAGGGAATATCCTCACCTGGCCCCCTTCTCTGTTCCTTGTTTTGGAAAATTAAAAAAAAAACGAGAGGGGAAGATTTCCAGCCCCCCGCTCCCTCCCCTTTTAGTCGCCTTCTACGACACGGAGGGAATACGTGGGAAGTATTCTTTCTCCCCTATCCCCAGGGATGATATATATATATATATATATATATATATATATATATATATATATATATATATATATATATATATATATATATATATATATATATATATATATATATATATATTTCATGTGTGGCAGGGTGGCGACGAGAATGGATGAAGGCAGCAAGTATGAATATGTACATGTGTATATATGTTGGAAAGGATCACAATTTTGCGCGTGATCAAGTATATTCCTATGGGTCCACGGGAAAATGAAACACTTTCCCAAGTGCACTTTCGTGTAATAATTATTCACATGATCAGGGGAGACACAAGATAGAAATATAACAGTCAGTTGATATACAACGAAGAGACGTAGCTAGGACGCCATTTGGTAAACATGCGATTGTCCAAGACAGACAACGAGCGTATCATAAACTTATCATGTGGACAAGAGGGTGAATTGTTTACAAATCTTATCAACAATA